>NC_142923.1:3385000-3600000 GCF_054131065.1 Drosophila arizonae
TATTTTTAGTTCAGTAAGAATGTTAATATTATAAAACTAAATAAATATATGTATATGTTAGGTAGAGAGGCAGACAGAAAGAGCGAACGGGAGAGAGAGAGGGAAGGAGTGTTGATGTCTTAGCTAGAAAATTTTAACTCTGAGACGTTAATTGGTTTTAAGCATCCTTAAGTTCGTTAATCTCAGCAACTGGAGCTCGTTGTCTATTGGCTTCGTTAGTCGATTCGACGTCCTGGGGGAGTTGATGTCATATTTGATTTTGCATTTGGCTCGTCTCGTACTTCGATCTGGATGTCTGTTTGCACCCTCATCAAAATTTGTGACAGGGCACAAAACTTTGCGCTTAAAAATAAATCAAAACTTTTCATTCGTGCATTATTTCCCCAGATAAATGTGCTGATAATTTGTGTGTTGTTGCTTTTATTTTATTTTTTTTGTATTTTATTCCCATCATTTTTTGCATATGTCAACTTTTGTCAATGGGCCAACAGTTGGGGCAAAAGTTTTCCTTACCAGCCGAGCCAGACGTCTGTTAGCCAAGTTTTCGCATCGTTTTGTCTACGTTTTTGGCTAAGAGATTTGCCCACCAGATAACCAGGGCCATGCGCATAGGGGCCGACTAGGGGGCAAGGCTTATCTAAATGTACCACAGACACACACCGCACAGTCACACACACACACACAAACATACACACAATTCCTTGCATACATAATAAATCCGAATTTGCCAAAGTAAAACTGATTTCATTTCTTTTAGACAATTGAGCAAATGTTTATTTGATTCAGAACGACTAAGAGTAAAAACTTTATATCACAAAACAAGCTTTCAGTGCAGTTGATTGATTAAAAGAAGCTTTGCCATATTTGAGAAAACTGAAAGATTATTTCCTTTTACAGAATAAGACAAAGTGAGTAATAAAGTTATATTTATAAAAATGTGAAGAGCTTTCTATGCATCAATCAGCTTTCATTTTAGCTTAAAGTTGAGTTTGCTGATTAAATGAGCTGATTGTATATTAAGAATACTGAAAATTAAATAAATAATATTGAAATACAGAAAAAAATAAAAACTTTAAAGCTTAATATTTTTGATTTTGAGAAACCTACATTTGATTAAAAATCACTAAACCTCACCTATTAGGAAAATTAAGTATGAATTATTTACAATTTGAAAAGACTAAACACTATCTTCTTAATTAAATCAAGTCGAATGAGAAAAAATCAAAGCTTAACTAAGCTTTTGACGTCTCTCTGAAATATAGCAAATAAGTTGTAAAAGCTTCCTAATCAATATTCTGTCAATCCCGACTCGAAGCTTTGCTTAACTGATCTATCAATTTGTCAAAGCTCAAGCAACTCAAAACTCAACATGAATCAATCAAAAATCCTTCTCCTCGAGTAAGTGGCGCAGCAATTGATCAAGTATACGACACGTTGGCAAAGTTTTGCTCACACTTAAGCCTAATAAAAGAAAAAAAGTTGTGAACCCTTCAAACCAAAATATTTTGCTGTAAACAAATCAATTGCATAAATATGCAAAACTTTTCAAAAAGTTGACAACAACACAAACAACAACAACAACAACCACAAGTACACTTACACACTTTTACTGGATGGTAAAAAATAATTTAACAGTTTTATTCAATCAAAGTGTCGGCTCGATGCCATTTAACAAAGGCATAGCTCGAACCCAAAGTAAAGAAAAGAATTGCAAACTTTATGCCTGCTTCTGCTGCTGTTGGTTCTGCTCCTCCTCATCCTCCTCCTCCTCCTCCTGCTCATGCCTGCTTCTCATTCCGGCCTTCTCAATCGCTGTTGACTGTGTTGTCACCTATGTAGAGCTATATTATGTTGCCCGCAACCAAAACTTCGGAAGTTATTTAAAACATTTCCGTTCGCATTTCGACTTTTTTGGTTGCGAAAAAGAAAAATGCGTTTTTCATGCTAATGTCAAACCCTAATAGATTCGAACCCCAATCTCTGTTGGGCAAATGGGGACGCTGCCACGCCCTCCCCACTCTTCTTTGCTCCACTTCTTTTGAACATGTGTTTTGAGATTTCTGGAGCATTTAATTGAAGTGCGGCCCATTCGCATTTTGTGGGCGTTGCGCAATGTTGAGTTATTTTCCTCTTGAGCATTTCCAATTGGAGCTCGGAAACTTTTATTTCACTGAATGGTGAATTGTGTGGGCGTGGCCAGCTGATGAGGCTCTTAAGTTGCATTGTGTCCCAGTTGGAAGTCTAGGTAATATTTCAAAGTTTACGTTCAGATAAGCTAACTGCAAAGAGTGAACTTTAAATTATTGCCTTATTTCGGAATGGGTTTGCCTTGTGACCTGGGAAGCGTGTGGAAAATTGAAGAGCCATTGGGAAAAATGTGAGACATGTGAAATACATTGTTGATATATGGCAAATATATATTACAAATATTGAGAAGATATTAGAATATTAGCGAAATATATGTAAGAGATCTCTTGTGTGGAGTGCTCGACTTGGAAGTACTTGTACTCCCACATATCTGTTAAAAATCTGGTCTGATTTAGATCTGCTTTTGTTGGCAGGCTTGTGCTGCTACTCACGTCTCTCTCATCTCTCAAAGGCAGATCTGAACGAGGTCATCAAGGATCTTAAATTGAAGTTATACGAGAATAGGAAAAAGCCTTTTTGGTCAACGTTTAACTTAATATTACTATATAATATTAAAAATCTATGCACCAATATTTAATTAAAAAAAAATTTAATTTAGTATTTAAGTAGAAAATGTTAAAATTAAGCTACACTTAAGTTTTTTTTACTTTTCACAACAAATTGTGATGTTAAAAAATTAAAAAAGAAATATATATATATATAGTAAATACTTTTTATTGAAATAAAATATTTTAAAAATATTTATATATATTTTAAAATTTAAATAAAATAAGATACTTAAGGTACATACATACATATTATTATAGTATTTACTCTTCCAGCAATACTCTTAATTAACCTGTATACATATATAATAATGCTCAGTATAATGACCCTTAATAAAGTTATAAATAAAGCCACATTAAATAAATTTAAATGAACAAATTTATAGTTTTCATCATCAAAGAATTTAAGAGCTGCCATGAGGGGATGGGCCTCAATGCTAAGCATATTTAAGCACAATTTAATTTGCCATTTGTTAATGACAACCTGGCAAAAAGTAGCAGCAAAAAGTGCATTCCACAAGCACACATACTCGCATGACAAATTCACACACACACATACACACACTCACGTTCACTAAATGCAAACAAATGAGTAGCAAAGGCGTCTCACATTCTACAAGCTATTTGTAGGCATGAGGAGAGGCAGCGGCAGGGGCCAGGGGGCGTAAGGGGGGACAACCACATTTGAAGTGTTGCAGGTTCGTTCTTCGTGTCGCCTCGCTGAGCTGACAGCGAAAATAAAAATTTTTCAGCAGCCCAGACATAAGGCCGAGCAGGAGGCGGGCGGAGGGCGGCAGAGCTCGGGCGCAGGCAGCAGTTGGACAATAAACACATGTTTCAGTTTGTAATGCACGGGGCCATAAAGTTAGCGCAGAACTCGCCTCTTTAAATGGTGCAAAAAGTAAAAAAAAGAAAAAGGAAAAAAAAAAAATAATACGAATAAAAGAGGAGTAAAATATAATGCCAGAGCAACCGAAAAGTATCTTCCTTTATTTGTTTGTGGCGTCTGTGCGAACACATATGCTCTTTGAGAGCCGAGTACTTTGACTTGAACAGGTCTGTTCGATAAATGAAAATATGGCTTGAGTTTTAAAAACATTATTTTCCTCTTGAGGAAATTCTAGACATTTTTTTTTTAGAAAAAAAAGAGAGATAGACAATATAAATTCTTTGTACCTTTGGTTGGTTCTTATATGAAAATATTTTTTGTTTTAATGTAATGTTTTAAATTTTACAGCAAAATAAAATAGTTTTTGTATTATATTGTTTTAAATTTTACATTATTCTCAATTTATTTATTTATTATTTACGTTTTTTTTCTAATTGGTGACTATTATGTATTACAGCCTACAAGCCTTTATTGCATATAAGTTGGATATTTATATTTAGTTTGTTCTAAAAACATCAAAAAATTATACAATCGTATCATTGACTAATTTTTAAGAAAATTATAATTTTTTTTCAAAAGTTTTTTATGGTTTTTATTTACATCATTTCATTAAAAGACTTTATATTAAGCTAATATACACTTCTAATTTTATTTTTGTAAGTGTAACGCTCAATATAATTTTATGAAATTTCTGTAGTGTGTACTGTAAATAATTTTGTTTTTATGTTCAACTTGTTAAGCTGCCAGTTAGGTAGTAGAAAGCCTGTTTAAATAATAGAATAATAAAAAAAAATATTTAGCAAAATAAAATTTGGAATTTTTTATTTTTAAGTAAAAAGATAATTTTACACAATATATTTTTTAATCGGTAATTTTTAAAAAGTTTTTTTCACTATATATTTAAACAGAAATAGTATTACATTTTAAACAGATAATTCCTTATTATTATATGTTTTTATTTTTATTTTTATTTATTTATTTTTTTTTTTTTAATTTTGCTGCCCTTTTTAAAATATCAGTGTAAGCAAAAGTCGGGCTAGTTTTTCCTACGCTTCTATAGTGAGAATTTTGTCTGCTGTAAATACATTTGTCTCCGCGCCTGTTGTGTCTGTGGGCCATAAACTGAGTTGGCTAATTATGGCCACTAATGAGCTTGAAATGGCACTTACACACAAAACCGAAACAAAAACAACAAGAGACAGAGAGAGAGAGATGGAGAGAGGGGGAGAAGAGCGGCAAAGGAGAACTGAAACAAGTTGTATTATTTCGTATTTAGACATTTGCTGGCATCGTAAAAGGCGACGAGCCAATAGCCAAATAGCAATGCATATAGCACTTAGAAACTGTAGAGTCATTGCGTATATATAGGACTCTAATTTATGGGTTGTGGCAACTGCAGAGCTGCATTAGCTATTCACAAATTAAGGCACTCGCAGACTCGGCAAAATGATGGCGCACAATTACAAATTGTCTGCGCAATGTCAACGAAATTAGCACATTTTATGGGCCGTCATAAAGGGTAAAGAATTTTGCTGGCTTAAGTTTTACACATGTTCCAAATAATACCAAGTGCTATAGAAGAGGGCAGAGCAGAGGCATGTAAGAGCTGTGCTCAAATAGGTAGGTTAGGCTAGAGGTATATTAGATTCGTTATAGATTTTGTGGAAGTTGTAAGTTCCTTGCAGAAATAAAAACGAAATTTATTTTGTAAAATGTGGAGAAATAAAATCGATATTATTATTTGTTCATTTGATAAGAAAATGTATATATTTTATATAGAAAACATAAAGGTTAAATTTGTGAAAAAATCGTAGGTTTTAAAAATTTTCATCTGCTCTACATTTTGCAAGTCGGCTCTGTTCTGCGTTATCCATTACATTTGACAGTTTTCCTCATCATCTATTTATCCACTGCTCTAGATAGGAGCTGATCATTGGACCATCTTGTTTTGCCTCATAAACTAAGAGTTGATTTTATATTCATACAAGATTCCTAAAATATAACTTAAATACATATAAATGCAATGCATAATGAATGAATGTGAATAGATATCATCATAAACTATAAATATACTGTTAAGACTTTTCTTAAAATATAACTTAAATAAATATAAATAAATAATAATAATGAATGAATATGAATAAATATATATTTAAATTTTGTTTTGGCATCATAAACTATATATAAACTTTTTATTGATAAATGTTTTCTAGAATATAATTTAATCAAATACCAAAGTTTTTATATAAATAATATATACTAAATATAAATAAAAATAATAAATATGAATGAGCATAAATAAATAATATTTAAACAATTAGTGTTAAAAAGTTTCGATAGCTAAAAATATTTGTATAGTGAATGGTTTCATACAAATGCAAGTCTATCTTAAAAATGTTCACCATGAGCTATTGCAGGGTATCTTAAAGACAGTCATACACTCATTCTTGAGCATATTCGAGGGAAGTTGCCCTCGTCTTTACATTGCAATTTCAGTTGCAGTTGCCTCTGAATGTTTCATTGAGATGTCTGTCTACCTCAGCCTGGCTGTGTTTCAGAGGATTCCTGGCCGAGTCATGCCCGCAGAGTGCGCGGTCTGTGCGGAGCGATGTTCATTGTTTTTACAGGTTATTAAAACATTTTCGATGCATATTACGAATACGAAGAGATCGCATAGCCAGTTGGCCGCTGCTGCCTGTTGCCTGCTGCCTTTAGCCTCTGCTGCCTCTCGTCGGCTGCCAGTTGTTATTGTAAATTTTAATTATTTTCTACAAATGATGATTAAATTGGCCTCAGGCAGCGCAGATATTAAATCAATACATGCCATGCCATTCCCCTCCAAGAGCCAAGCTCGCTTAAATTGCTTTAAATTCAGTTTGGGCGACAGTTTACCGGTTTTTCTGCAGTTCATTATGCCACAAATTGACTTTTTGTCGTTGTGCCGAGCACTATGAGAGCTTTTAATAAACAAAGTGCCTGACTATTTATGACCAATATTCGCACAAACAAAAAATCGCAAAAAAAATCGAAAAAGACCTGAAAAAGGCAAACAAATAAAACAACTTTAAAATCTACATGAAGAAAATATTCAATAATTAAAATACTTCATGGGCGCAGCAAGCATGCTCTATGCTGGGGCATATTGAAATATTCAGTGTTGGTTAACCCTTGAAAAAAATTGAATAATTCAAAGATTTTTGTCATGGAGTTTGGATAACTTTAATTTAACTATCGATTATCTTTACTGGAATCTTCCCCGATACTCTCGTATTAATTTTTTATTAAAGCTTAATTTGTCTTTACTGAAGAAAATTGTTTATCTTCTGTTAATTTTATTTTTTTTTTCTATAGTTAACTAATTTATTACTATAGATGAATATATTTTTATTTATTTATTTATTTTTTAAATTTTTAATCTATAAATTGGTATATGAAATAAAATATGTTAATATTAATTTGGCATTTTCATTAAAATTTATTTTATTAAAATGTATTTTAATTGTTTTTTATTATTTTATTTTGTAAGACTTATTTTTTTTTTATTTTTTTTTTTATGTCAATTGAATGTTGTTATGAGTTATTTTATCAATAATTTTTCAATAATCAAGAACTTGTTGTGCGGCAAACCCTTGCATAGTTTCTATATACCCCAAAAACTAAATTTCAATTTTAAAATTTTTCAAAAAATTCAATTAAATGCATATTTCTAGCCTTGAGCTGCGCGGAAGAGCTTACAATATTAACAAGCCATCATCCATGAAAGCCGAGCACAATGTAGCATGGATCATGCAAAATGCTCAAAATGCATTACTAAATCAAAAGCCAATAGTGTTGAAGAGTGTGTGTGTGTGTGTGTGTGTGTGTGTATTAATTAAAAAACTCTTACAATTGATGAACTTTTGAAATATATCAATGGCTGTCCTTTGCTGGGAATGTCAAAAACACAAGCCGCACACAAGCTCAAAGAGAGAGGGAGAGAGATGCGCGGAGCAGAGGTGGGAACTGTGAGTGAATGACCATTGTGGCCAGGTTTCAAGCACTCGAACGGGTAAATGGCTCAAATTGATTGAATTTTGCACTTTGCTATTCATGAGGCCAACAAATTTGACTGCTGCAAAATTTATGAAGCATGACAGCCCAAAACGTCCGATGGTTTCGCATGAAAAGCAAAAAACAAATACGAAATCAAATGAAATGAAATCGGACAAACTAATGGCTTTAAAAATTCACGAACTTGATGTAAAGACATCAACCCTTATTGGACAGAGAGTAGAACTGAGAGAGATATACTTAAGATGTATTTATAAAATATATCTATGTCAACTCTAGCTGCTCTCAGTCTATATATGTATTTATATGTGGATTAAGAAGTTCATGAATTCTGTTCTTATTTAATCATTCCTCACCGACTTCTCGATTCGATGGGTTACGAAAAGTTCACCCAGACCGCGCTGATGAAAGCTCTAAGAAAAGTAATCGAAAGAGTTGCAAAATTACACTTAATGGATTTTAATTATGCATTGCCAAACTCTCGAAGTTTAAAAGTAAAAAATAAAGCAGACAACAAAGTACACGTCGGAGCAGTGCCCTTTGGCATTGGCTTTGATTATAGAAGTATAGGAATGCTGTGTGTAGACTGTGTGTAGACTATGTGTAGACTGTGTGTAGACTATGTGTAGACTATGTGTAGACTGTGTGTAGACTACATTTAGACTATATGTAGACGGTGTGTAGACTACGTGTAGACTACGTGTAGACTGTGTAGACTGTGTGTAGTCTGTGTGTAGACTGTGTGTAGACTATGTGTAGACTGTGTGTAGACTGTGTTTCGACTATGTGTAAACTATGTGTAGACTATGAGTAGACTTTGTGTAGACTACGTGTAGACTAGGTGTAGACTGTGTGTAGACTATATGTAGACTGTGCGTAGACTGTGTGTGGACTGTGTTTCGACTATGTGTAAACTATGTGTAGACTATGAGTAGACTTTGTGTAGACTACGTGTAGACTAGGTGTAGACTGTGTGTAGACTATATGTAGACTGTGCGTAGACTGTGTGTAGACTATATGTAGACTACGTGTAGACTGTGTAGACTGTGTGTAGACTATGTGTAGACTATGTTAACTCTATTTGTAGACTCTGTGTAGACTGTGTGTGGACTGTGTGTAGACTATGTGTAGACTCTGTGTAGAATGTGTGTAGACTATGTGTAGACTCTGTGTAGAATGTGTGTGGACTGTGTGGACTATGTGTAGACTGTGTAGACTGGGTGTAGACTATATGTAGACTCTGTGTAGACTACATGAAGACTATGTTAACTCTATTTGTAGACTCTGTGTAGACTGTGTGTGGACTGTGTGTGGACTATGTGTAGACTGTGTGTAGTCTGTATCTAAGTGTCGGTGTTTAGAGTGTGTAGACGTATATGGATTATGGGTAGACTTTGTTATCCAAATATGCTGTACGCTGTTCAAGTAAAAGTTCGACAAGCTTTTGTATACTTTCGAGCGTTTCGTCTCGTTTCCATTTCGTTTTCCGGTTCGTTGTTAAACGAAGCATAGAAAATCAGCGGCAGCTGCGGACAGGGAAGCTCGAATTTTGATGTTGCGGGCAGGGGGAATTCGAATTGAGCTTCTGCTGTTCGTCCTTGTCCAATTCAATTTGTCCGCATTTCAATTTCCTTTCATTTTACGCTCTCTTACGCACCGATGTCCTGCGGCGCGTCCTGCCACCCAATCGAATCATCAAAGCTCAACCGCAGCAGCCCACATATGCAACGCATTTGACTATAAGTATGCCGGCCAAATTATACGCCGTACTATCTTGCAATTTATTTTTGGTTTACTATGTTTTATGTATTCCATTTTTGTGTCTTCATCAGTTGTTTTTTTTTCCTGCTGGTAAGTTCATTGCACGCTGCTTGGCAAATGAGCAAATGAGCCCGAAGCTACTTATGGTTAGATATGATAAATTATGCCTGATTGCCAAGCGAGTGCCAAGTCATTGGAGACAAATAAGCTTTTAGATTTATGCATCTGATTTTTATAGCCAGCCAAAAACAAATAATATAATATGCATAGCAAAGTGCTGCCAATTCGGCTAGTCGATGCTTGTGATAAATGCTGATAGAGGCCAGATATAATTCAGCCAAGGAGCTGAATTTAATTTTAACAATAATTTAAAACAATTTTTACAATAATTTAAAATAAATATATATGGTGAATTTAAAAAAAGTTCTATAGCTCAAAATTTATATATACTTATAGCTGAAAAATATTTAATAGCATTCAAGAATTATATATAGCTTTTCCAATGGTAAAAAAGTTGTGAATTAAAAAAAAAAAAAAAAAAAAAAAAAAAAAAAAAAAAAATGAGACACGAAGAAAAACCTCTAGAGGAGTGTGGAAAACAGGCATTAGTTACTTTTCCGGTAAATTTAAAAATATTATAAGTAATTATTAAAATTAATTGAGACTTTCATGTTATTTATATTTATTCGACCATCCATATTATTCAATATATATTCAACTATCATTTACATCTATTTAACTATTATTTATATATTTGAAATGATTTAAATAATGAGACATTCTTGAACTTTTTACCTTAAGAACTATTTAATTATTCTTAACTTGATGAAATGCAGATTTATTTTTGTCTTGGTCAAGTTTTCACAACTCAAACTTCTTTAGGTAAATATACAGCTTTAAGTACTCAGCTTTACACGATTTTGCACTTATTCGAGGTACAATATTAAGTTGCAGCAGCACTAGAAATGCATCCATTATTAACCATTTGCTGCTCTCCATGCTTGACTCTGCTTAAAATGTGATTTTTCAAACAAATTGCAGTTAATTTGCAGTGTAGTACGGAAAAAGAAATCCCGTAATTAGACAAGTAATTAGTCGAGATTTGCCAGCGAGCAAAGGCAAAGCAGGGAAAATAAATTACCTGGCCAGCAAATGCATTTCCAGTTTAAAATCCTGCACCATCTCTATACATATATATCAAGGGTTTTCCATTGAAAACGTATTTGGGAACATGTGTTGCCACATTAATGGCCCATTATCATATATCTATGTATATGCCTCTGGCACCGTCTATCGTTCTTATATCGCATTGCCAGAGCAAAAAAAAAAAAAAAAGTCTTCCGTTTTTTCGCTGGCAAATGTCTGGCCCATAATACCTTTACTTTCGGCACCTTTTGTCATGCATATAATGCTAAAATATTATACCGATATTATGCAAATTTTTATTGTTTTCCATGCGGGACTAAAGGGATTTGGTGCGTGATGAAATTAGGATAATTTAATAGATTACGCTCGACGTTGATTTCTCTCGTGTTGCCATCATAGGCAGAAGGCTCGCTGCGTGGCTCCCGTTTCATGCATTATACATACGGAGCCAGTACGTAATAGATGCGCGTAATACCTGTTATGTGCCGTCTATGCGTATCGATTGCATTTGCTGTGAGTCTGCCTTTCGCCTTTTGCCTTTTGTTGTCTGGCCTCCACTTGGGATTTGGCCACTCGCACTTAATGCTTCAACAACCTCCCACTGAGGGGGATTTCCATTTCTTTTTTTTTTTTTTTTTTTTTGTGCTCTCTTTCATTTTCTGGACCCTTACCAGGCACATCACGTGCCGCCAAGACGCATTTCGTCACCTGAGCAACGGCTCGCAATTGCTGTTTAGTGGCTGGCTCTCAGATTTTTGTGAGGGCTTTCGCTCGGGCAGCGGTCTATGAATCTTGTTTGGGGCTTAGGCTAAGCATATTCCACATTTTAACAGCCAAAAGTGAGCGCATGGCTTTAGCTTAAATACATATTGCATACCCTGTGCTTGAGGGTATATACTGGATATGCAGAACTGTATGTAAAAGGCAAAATATGATGTGCTTGACGTTTGTAAAGAACTTTGTAATATATCCTAATGGAACTGTGAGCGAATTTAAAAGATTGTAAATAATTCAAATCAATGATAGATTTTTTTCCCGTGCAAAGTATCTCCCAAAAATAAATATTTGTATATTTTAAAAATTGCTTCACATTAAATCAGCCTCGCATAATCACATAAACCAATCATTATATGCATTTATTAATTTACAGGTTATTTATATAGCTATATCCATATATTCTTTGACTATATATCTTCTATACCTTCTTTGACTTCTTAATGCACCATTTAATGAAGTCCTGAACTTAACCAACTCCTGTTAATTTGTTAATTTATGTATGTGAGTTCTTTAATGCCATTAAAAAAGAAAACAAAAAAGAAAAAAAAAATTCTCCAAGGCAGCTTAAGTTCTCGTTCTCATTCTCAACTTTTTTCCCAGTTGCGCCGTTTTCCACTAATTTATTGGCCTTTAATTGCAGCTGGCTTAAGCTAAATATTGGCGGTTTGTAATGTGCAGCGTGGCCTGCCTTACGGTCCAGCGGGCATGAAATTGGCATTCAATGCAGCCATACCATTAGTCTATAACTCTATCAGTATCTATATGTATTGGCATATATATATATATATAATGGCGAGCAAAGAGATTATATTAATTAATTTGCCATCGATTGCAATATTAGCCAGGCATTGTCTTTGTCGCTATTCGAGTGTGCCTAAGAGGATAAAACGTTGGCCGGACGACAGCTCCAAGTGGTCGTTGTGGGGGCAACTCTGTCAAAGGGAAACTATTTATATGTATACCCTGTGAATTTAAAGTGCTATGGTGGGATATAATACAAAATAAAATACCTTTAGGTTTGGCTTAGTCAACATAAGAATAGAAATATTTATCATTAATAAAAATCAAGCTGTATTCTGTGCTTATGAATACTAAAATTATATCAACCCCTTACCAGACTTTTAACCCATATCCGTCTTTCATTTTTAAGTCGATAAAAGTTATCGAAGCTAGGGATATTAAAGATAATTTCAAATATTTAATATGAATCAGTTGGCTGGAGTAGGGTATTTCCGCTTCTGATATTCCCAACCATTTTTTAGTCTAAGACCCTTTTTCTTAAATCTAAGAGATAGATCATCGTCGGATATTCATCAATTTTTCTTTCATTTAAATTATAGACTCTATAAAAGATTATTTCATTGTCGGATACTACCAGCGACTTTCCCTTTATTTAAATTATAGACATAATTACTTGAATGGTGTTAACCGTTATTACTGTCTTACCTCCTCTGCTTGAGTCGAATCAACTCTTGAAATAGTTAATTTTCTTACTACCCCAAACTGGATAGTGACGCGCGTTTAAGTTATCAAGATTTCGATTTAAATCAATATCATGCAAAATGGATAATTAGCGCAATGTGAGTGCAGAAATTAATATTTATTGCTATCACGCAAAATAGTGTGTAGTCGATATCTCGCAAAGATTTATCGACAACCCAGAGCTAAGTTGAATTAGCGTAGTACAGATATGTATATATAAATACCGATATCGATATCGAAATACCCCTTCAGTACATTCACAAGCAATTTGGTGTAGGCTTTTATTATATACTATATGGACTGAATTTACTTGAAATTCTTAAGAATCTGAATTCCAAAGAATGCGAATTTTATTCATATTCAGTTGCTCCGAGTCTCGAGTGAGAATCGCTTTGCCGCGCTGATAAAATGAGAAACTATTTTGCTGCATTAGTTGTACTGCTTTCAATTTGGAGGTCTATAAATTCACAGAATTTTGACGAATTGAGAAATGAGAACGAAGAAGAACTCAATATAATATAAAAGCAATTAAGTGAGGAAATAGAGGGTTTGAATTGCATTGAAATAGAAAATGCGATACAATTCAGAGAGCAACTCTCTGACTGTTCAAAAAAGCATCCAATTGACATCGAAAATGAACACAAACAGCAAATTGAGAAACTAAATTCAATATACAAACTGGAATTAGAGAAGAAAAATTTACAGATATAAGGCTTAGTAACTGAAATGAGTAAGACAATAGAACTTGTTAAATATATATTTAGTCTTATATTCTCTTGTATGTATTCCGTCACCATTTCACTTTCAATATGCCATACATGAAATAAAATGCAATAATTGAGTGCGGACCAGGCACCAGCTTCAAGGCAATTATATTCAAAAACAAAAATGAACTGAATTTGCTTTTGCGTTCATGCATTTTCAGAAAGACCAATTAATTAATCTAATTTCCTCAATTAGTTTACATTTGGCTCGAGTGCAGCAGATGCCTTTATGGATTGCTATATGCACCTATTAATAATTGCGCTAATTGAAATTATCTTTCCTTCTTTTGCGCTTTGCTCTTGGCCATTTCCCTGGCCAAATGCATTTTAGATTTCGAGTGTCTCTTGTCTCTCTCCGCTGCTGATTATGTTTGCCTTCGCTTCCGCCACAGCGAAGAGGCTGGATTTATTTGTTCTGACTAAATGCTTGGCAAATTGTGCGTTTTATGCTGCAAATGAGGCATCGCCAGCGTTTGATGTGAAATGATGGGCAACGCTTAGAATTGAGCGAACTCCAAGGAAGAGTGGAGATTGATCTAATTGTGGAGATAGTATAGTTTCTGCAATATGAATTTTTGTTGTTTCTCATATCAGAAGTAAACACGCTATACATACAATACATATACATATATACTTGAATATAGCGAAATAATTTGCAAACGAATGTTAAAAATAATTGTTCATACTCTAATCGCCCTCAGCATAGCCTCTATTCGGAAGCTTGAAAAAAGGAAGCTTAATTATTTTGTTATCTATGAGTAAATGCAGTCACAATTCGTTTGGCTTTTTAAAGCCAATAGAAGCGTATGTTTACTCAGCTGTAACTTCATTTCACTTTACATACACATAACTGCTAGCAGTAGCTCGTTTAGATTAATCCCCTGGCGTCTCTGGGCTGGATGTCTGCAAAGCAGCTCGGGCGAAGATAATGTGCTCTGACTTGTGCCAAGGCAAAGTTAAAGTCGAAAGTTTGCCATCAACAAGATGATTCAAAGCCCTGCTAAAAGTTTTATGACTAGACAGTTTTTTGGGGCCTGGCTCTCGTCAATATGCTAATAATGTGAAACGTACGGCCGGAAATTGTTTAGCTATAAACTTTGTTTGCGGCTTGCCAAAAGGCGTACGGCTGGAGTTCACTCTCTCATATAAATATGTGTGACGATTATGAAGTGAGTGACGTTCATATTTGTTGCTCGCTTAAATATATATAAAATAATCTATATATATATTTAATATATAAATATAAAAATTCCATGACTCATTCCTAAGTAGCCTTCGACTCCCAATCAATCGGTCAGCTAGTGCAGCTGAAACTTGCAATCGTAGGTGACTAATGCTTATCTTGAAGGGAATTGCTATAGATATAGGGCTTATGTTTACAATTTGAAAGAAGTAAAAATTGTATTTTTAGGAATGAAATCAAAATTGTATATGGATGAATCATTTTCTTCTCTATAAAGTTGAGTTAATTAATAAATTTTATATAATTATTAATCTATAACACAATAGTATATACTTACATCATATAATAAGCCATATATCATATTATATATAAACGAACTCTTAGGAGCTATAGAGATGAAATTTTATATGTGGGTCTCCAAGTAGAGTTGATATATATAATCTATAGTCTATAATCTATAACTACATAATAAATATTTATATCATATAATAAACCATATATCATATTATACAATATATAAACGAACTCTTAGGAGCTATAGAGATGAAAATTTTCTATCTGGGTCTCTAAGTAGAGTTGGTATATAAAATGATATATAACGTTCGCTGATCATCCTCTCCTATCATATCCTTAGTTCCCAGGTTCTTTCTATTCCAAGTGCGTCTAGCTAACGGAACTCAGTTCTCGCTAAATGTATATATGATATTGTAGCTTAGTAGACAATCCAAAAAATATATCATTAGAATAGTAACTCAGAATGTAAAATAGCCATATACCATTTTCAGTCTAGCAGAACTAGTCAATTAAAGAGCAAGTTTAGCATGTCTTCAATGTGCTCTAGGCTACTTTAAAGTTCCACTTTAAATCAATTTTCAATTTTTCCATCTCTTTTGCAGGTTCTTCTTGCATTGTGCTATGCAAACAGCCAACTGAACCCCACTTGCCCTCCACCCACTCGGTGAGTGCATCACATGCTCCGTGGCCATTTATCTTGATTTGTACAAACCTAACGACGTTTAAATGCTTGTTCCGAGGCATTGGCGTTACGTTTTGGTATCCCATTTGGATTCGCTCGCTGGCCTCACGTTTTGCCGGCTCGTCAGCTGAGCTGTGCTCAGCGCTGCTGCTGGGTCATGTTTATGCTTGAATAATGTTGACAAAATCGCTGAAGCGATGGTCAAGAGAGAAAGAGCACTAGGGAGAGAAAGAGACAGAGACAAATAGAGAGAGAGAAGGAGTAGATTTGTAAGCCAGTTAAAGCCACAGGCAATGCTCGCTCTGTCACAGACAAATTGTCGCTGGCTGGGTGTGAAAATGTTGGCCCGGTTAGCTACGCGAGCCGAGTTCTAACTCAACTGCTGCTCCTGCTGCTGCTGCTGCTGCTCCTGCCTGACTGTTGCAGTTTTATATCTTGTATCTTTTTTCATGTTTTGAGAAGTGGCTGCAGCGCTCTGCGGCTCCGTTTCCGAGCCATAAAGCAAATTGTTGTTGAAAAAGTTGCGCTTCGGTGTCATGGCCTGTTAAATGTTGGCAATAAAAGTGAAAGCGCTTGTCATATCGCTAGACCGTTAGTTTTCCACTCAGCGGCAAACAGCGGCCATATAGAATCTGCCATAAAGCCCAATTTAAGTCTCGAAAAGTTCTCAGCTCCCCCATCTCTCCCCCATCTTGGGCACACCTGCGACACACACTCATAAACTTAAACGAGTGCTTCGATTTATTGTATCCATAAATCCGGGCCCTAAAATCCATATACGGCAAACGCAAATGCAAATACAAGTTGTGCGGGCCATCATAAATCTTGAATGCTGCCATACAGCAGGAATATTGAACATATTATTAGATATAAGTTGTTGTGCATATGTGTGGTTGGGGGGCACAGCATACAGATCCGGATGGATGTCACCGTGAGCGGGATGAGGAATGCTTATCAAGTGCTCTGAAGAGGCTTGACAAGTATTGCAACAGTACCAGAACAAGTTGATAATACAGTAGAGTCCCGATAATTCGAATTGGCAAGGGGATAAGTTTCTTTCGATTTACACAGAAGTTCAAATTATCGAACACGAATTTCGCTCAAGGAGCTAGAATTTTTTATCGCGATTTTCGATTTATCGGGATACAAATTATCGAGGCTCGATTGAATCATATAGTTGTGATATTAAATTAAGATTAAACATTATTTAATTCTTCAAATTTTTCTTCAAATTCAACTAAAGTTGTTCATAATAAATATTTTCTTAACTCCTAAAATATATTTTAATAAAATTAAATAAAATATATACATTGCTATATCATATCTTCATATTTAGTTTTCCTATATTTAACATAATTATATTGATATAAAACCCAAAAAATTGTTTAAAATGAATAAACTTTTCAGAGGTTGTTCAATATAAGCGTAATGTAATATATATAAAGTTGATGAAGTTTTCCTACATTTTCTGGCACTTAATATATTTACGTATATTGCAAACTTCTAAATATGTTCGTAACCATATTGTGAGTTTTGTGAGATAATGGTCAAATTACAGTAAATTTTAAGAATACTTTTATTAGCTGCAATGCTTCAGCCTAGATCAAGTCCCATACTTCATTAATAATAGATATATCGACTCAATGCTTTCTGCTTTCGAAGAGTAATTTCTTATCGCTGTTACCATATATAATGTATATAAATATGTAAATATAAATATAACAATAAAAAATATACATAGACTCCACAAATAACAATTTTTTCAATTAATTTCATGCTTTACATCAAATTTAATTAATAATTTGCAGCAAGTTTAATCGTCTGTCAACACTTTGTAAACCCCAATTCCGCCTGATCTGAAATCCTCGACTTTGCACTTTGAAAAACATTTGACCGTTTAATGATAAATTGCTACGATGTATTGTCGAGAATAAACCGAAAGTTCTTTTGGGGTAAATAATCAAAAGCAAGCAGGAGCCACGCGTCGCGTAGCGCCGGCGAATCGAGCGTTGATTGAAAAAACTTGTAAATTTTTCACGACAAATAAAAAATATCACAGTAGCAATAACAACAAAGTGAAGCGGTCTAATTGGATTGGCTCGATGGGAAAAATACCCTGTACAGAGTAAAAAATTATAAATTAGAAATTAAAAATAAATATATATATAAAATATACTGAATGAAAGCTTGAAGCATAGAGCTCTTCAGCTGTAGCTTCTATATCGCCGCTCATACACTCCCTTTATTTGCACAATTTACAGGGTATTTGCAGCGAGTGTGTCGCTGACAGCGAAGGGTGCGTTGAGCAATTGATAAATTTAATGGCGTTACGCATGTCAGACTCACCAAATCCTTCAGAGTGTCAAATTGGCAGCCCTGGATAGGAACTGTTCGCTAACTCCGCCCTCAGGACACCTCGTCCTAAGCAAACAAAAACCACAACGAAAAAGGAAGAAAAATGAGCAAAATGAAAATAAAAGTTGGCAACAAATGAAAAACAGGTAATGAGAACAACAAAAGTGCCCAAAAGAGACCAACTAATGGAGAGATATGCAAAGTGAGGCAAGTGCCAAGAGCCAGGTGACGTAAATAAATTGTGAAAAATACTTAAGACCTGTATGATAGATGTATACAGCAGAGAAACAACAACAGCAACAAGCAGCAACAACAGCAAAACTGTAAGTAATCCAAAAAAGTTGGCGAATTTCTTAGGCTCAGTTTGTAAAAGTTTCTTTTTATTTTGCAGCAATCATTAATTTTGTCAACAAATGGAATTGTTGACAAGTGAGAAAATAAATTAATAGATTGTGCCAATCCACAGCGATTCGCAGTGAGAGGGGATTTCGTAAATTCCAAATGTAGATGTCAACACCAAACGTAAGCAATCGAATATTGTGAATGGACAGACTCCCATTAATTGAAAACGATTCAGGAATACTGTGCGCAAAGCAATTGAAATAAGATAAATTGCACAAAAAATTGAACTTTTATTGAAATTATAAAAATATAAATAAAAATAATATAATTATAGCTATAGGCTTTATATAGATAATGCTTACATAAAATTCAGCTGTAGAGTCTTAATTAAACTATAATAATTCATTCTTTATAAAAAACATTTTCTAATTATATTCTAAATACAAAAAAAAAAATGAAATAAATAACTTAGTAATAAATAAATAAATAAATAAATCAATTTAAAACAATTTATATAAAATAAAATCAAATAAAATTATAAAGCGTGATTCAGACTAGACAGCGAGAAAGAGATAGAGAGAGACAGAGACAAGGAGAAAAACAGAGACGAGGAAGATGGAAAGAGAAAGAGAGAGAGAGACAACGAAAACCTCTCTTAATTATTTTTTTTTACAAGATTTTACTACAGGATTTCTGTATATGATTGCAGAGATCGTCTCCGAGATTAAACTAAATTAAAAAAAAAAATAAAAAAAAAATAAAAAAAAATCAAATCACTAGAATTCAGTCATAAAACCTCAAATGCTTTAGCATTTGTAACTATAGCAGATATAGAAAAAGCTAAAGGATTTGCTCTCTGAATCAACCGATTATTCTCAAAGTATCACCAAAATGTTGATTGAGCTTAAAGAGTTAACTATTATTGACCTCTAAATTAACACTTCTGCTTTAAGTATTCCACTCAATTCTATTCAAGATTTTGAATATTTCAATTTTGATACAGAACTCCAATCTCCTATAAATAGCTTTAATATTTTGCATTCATTCGGCCCATTCAAATGCAAATTTGTATTATTTTCTAGCGTTTAGCTTTAAGTGTTCCACGAGCACAAAATGCTATTCCAAGGCAGCTGAGCGTCAGGCCATCCAATTAGACGAGGAATGGCGTAACGTGTAAATCCTGTCGCTGACTTGCAGCAAAATGCATTTAAAATATTTGCAGAAAGAGAAACAAAGAGAGAGCGAGAGAGATGGGGAGAGAGAGGAGAAGAGGTCCGCTTGCTAAATGCATCACGTATTGGGTTTTGACATAAACGCTTGTCCTCGTTAGCGCCGCATCGTGTTCCATGGCCAAAAAGGTGGGATTGAGACTTGGCTTTGGTCTTGGTTTTGGTTTTTGGTTTTGTTTCCAACTGCAGCTGCTGCTGCTCCTGCTGCTGTTGCCCGCCCGCGGCGTCAGTCGGAAAAACTTTTAGAGCCGCGTGGAGGCGGCGGCAGCAGCGAACAACTTGGAGAGTTTCGTAGGCTGCCGCCACGGGCAGAGCTGATAAATTGCCGTCGCGTTGTTGGCCCTAAATCCTGACGGGGTCCGCTGCTCAGATTTTATGCAAAAATTCAGCGTTAAGCGACAAAAAAGCAAGTGACGGCGAGACTAACGAGACAAGAGTGTGACGGTCAGATATCCTGTAATCGTTGTCTCTTTGTATAGCAGAAGAGTTGACTGTGAAATTACTTGAAATTGGGAAAAGTTATTTTTGATTTAATATAAATTAGATGAGTGAGTATTATAGATGAAACTCTTTAGCAAATTTTAAGAGTATAGTTTTAAAAGTTCTCGAGATTGACCGCTATGAAGATAAAAGACTGGATGAATTCGCCTTGTTCAAGTATTTTTAAATACATCTTAAAGAAAAATAATATTATTTTTAAATTAATCAAAATTGGAAACAGCCAAACTTGCTCTTAAAAAAAAAATAAAAATAAAAAATAAATAAAAATAAAATTAAATAATAAATATTTGAATATTCTAGAAAAAAGTTCCAATAAATTTATAAATTTATTCATTCATCTTTTCTCTTCTTAATTCATTTTAAATATTTTATCTATACACTTCAACCTCTTCATATTGCATCCTCTAACAGCTCCCAGCCTATATACCCCATTCACACGCCTTCAATATTTAAAGGGTATCAAAATCTAAGCGCAGCTGAAATGCAGATGCAGTTCCAAATGCATTCGCAGCTCCCCTGGGCTGTTGACTGCTGGCGCTGAAATAATACGGCCAATAAATGTCACAGTCTGGCCCCGCCTCCTGCTCCAACGACCCCTTAATACTACTCCCACTGCCGTGCTCCTGCTGCAGCGCTTGCTCACTTTCATGTCTTTCTTTGGCACTGCAAATTGTGTATTTAAATGGCAGTTAAAGTGGCAACACGTTCCATTCCCGTTTGAAGTTGTTCGATGATGAGCGATCACATGCAGCGCGCTCCACTCCCACAACTCATTACAGTCGGCCAGGCAGCCAGTGAGCCAGTCAACCATCCTCTCATCCTGGCAGCCAGCAAGTGGCTGCTGCACTTCAAGAATGAATTTATAAATATTTCATGGACTGCGCAGCGTAGCGGAAGTCACTCCAAGTCCAAGTGTTTACAATGAATCATATTTTTATGAGGCGCTTCTTAAACGCAGCCCCCGCCGAGAGACAAAGGCATATTTGTGCTGCTCGTATAAACAATTCATGTGCCAAAGTGCAGAATGTCTTGAAAATACCCTGTAGCTAGAAAATGTTGCTATTTAAGGGGTAGCATCATGATGATGTTGAATGAAATTTTTATATTATTTATGTATAAAATAGTACACTTGCGATGAAGAAAGTAAGAGAGAGAGAGAGAAGTAGAGAAAGAGTTCACAAATAAAAGTCATAAGCCTGGAAACCATTTCTATAAGAATAATATAGTTGAGTAGGGACAGTGGCTTGGCAAATGAAAAGAGTTCTGTACCTTTATTTGATAGAAGGAAAGAGGGAGAGATAGATATATGGAGATAGAGAGAGACAGAGGTGAACGAGACAAAGAAATGGAGACTCAGAGCCAAAGAAAGAAAAAAAAGAAACTATAATTATTAGCAATGATTTTCTATGAATAAGATTCGATAGAGTATTATTTGAGTTCGCATAAGCAAATCACTGAAAATCAATACACTGACTAATGGACTAAGACTGAGTATCATAAAACTGCGTACAATATTTTGCAAATATTTTTAGCTCATTGAAAATTTATGTTTGCGGTGCTCGTATAAACAATGAATTGTATAAACAAATCATCAAAAAGATGAGGGCATATACCCTATTTTCAGTGAAGGAAATGTCTTTGACTCGTTCTATGATCTTTGAAGCTACATATTACACACGTATATTCCAACAGACTTCGATGTAAATCAATTATAGATCCTATCCTTACTTAAACTTTCGCCTTACAGGGTATCCTCTCGCTATCATTTCTCGGCCTCTCTTCTTCCTCGGTTATATATCTGATCACATTCATATTCAATATTCATTTGCATTCCGTGCAAGCAACTCAAGTGACAATCGTGAATCCCATTCTCGTGCCGTTCTTTCTGGCGCTACCTCAACGTGCCCCCTCCCTCTCCCCCTCACGTTATCCTTTCTCACTCTCTCTTGCTCAGTCGCTTGGCTTGTCTTGTATGCTTAAAATGGCAAATCAAATGTTGCCAATTTGCAGACAGACTACATCATCAATTTGCATATCATATATACCGGAGCTGCTTAAGCGGGGCTGTTGCTAATTTAGCTGTCACATTTTGATACATAAATCAATTTCAATACACTTCACGTCAATCAGCATGACAAGTACGTTAATATCTTAAGTTGCTCATTTAACTGATATGGTAAGTGCTCTTTGTGCCACAAGTGAACAGAGGAGTGGCTCATATGAAGGTGTCTACACATTCCCATTCATCTATATAAGTATATAAAACTGACTTCTCTGTGTTGTGTGAAATAAGACAAAATTAATATAAATATATATATGACTTTGTTAATATTAACAACAAAAAATGTGTCATAGATATTTATACAATAATTTAAAAACTATTTAAAATAATATAAATACATTTGCCACTTTTTAGTATTTAGAAAAAAGTTAATGTTTTCATAGATATTTATAGAACAGTTAACAAAAATATTGAAAATTAATTTAATTTAATTTTTTTTGTATTATTAACAAAGCTAATGATATCATAGAAATTTATACAAGTCAAAAATTATTTATTTTTCGTTTCAAAATACTTAAATATATTCCATTTAATTTTTATTATTATTTTCATTTTTTTTATTTTTATTTAAAGGTTTATTATTATTTATATTTGATAACCATTTGTTATTTTAATTGTTGATTTTAATTAGCTCATAATATTGCTTTTAAATATTAAGAAGTGTTATTTGCACACCTAAATATTTACAATAATTTATTTTTTTTACGTGTTATAGTAAAGTTTTAAAAAGAAAACTTTCTCATATGAGTAATAATTTTATTTGAGGCTTATTTTTATTAAAGAACAGCTCCTTTGGGCTCATCCACCCAAAATTCTTTATCAACAATAATTTTTTATTTTTTAAACTAATTATTTTTAAGAGTATTATTGACTTTAACCTGTGCAAATCGCTCTCTATATAAGTACTAATTTTTTATCGTGACATATAGCCAAATAAGACGCATTTATTATTGGCAAATAAATTCACCGAGAGCTTTCTTTGCTTATAAATTATTGTGGCTCGCATTGTTGCCCAAATATCGTTTATCACATTTATCATGTGCACACGGCGGCGCCTATTGTTCTTTTTTCATCAACAAAGGCAGATAGAGAGGGAGAATGCGTGTCTGGGTTGGGAAGAGAAGGAAAAAAGTATTTACGATAGCGCAATTTGCATAATGTGCAAATCATAATACGAACTTCCTGTGCGGGGCATAAATATTGCAACATTTGTAACAGACATTGCCAGAGAGCCCCCATCCCAGCCACAGTCCCAGCCACAGTCCCGACCCCAGCTCCAGTTCCAGAGTCGGAGCAAAGATAAGTTATCAGCTCGTGAAGTGCACACACGGGGCACGCTTTGGATTCGATACGGCATGCAGATTCCACATTGCGAATGCTCAAAGTTGAGTGTTGAATGTGGTTGGCAAAACTTTACGCAAAAGCTCGACGACACGCCGAACTACAGGGGAGTGAGAGTAAGAGAGAGAGAGAGAGAGAGAGAGAGAGAGAGATAAAGGCAAATCGACTTTTGTTTGGTTTACATGCGGCATGTTTTAAATTGCTGTAGATCGAGCAGATATGAAATGTTAAGACTGAAGTTGATCTAGATGTATGCCTTTTATATGTAATGTATTATGTATATAAGATAGAATATATAAACACCATATAAAATGTAAAGCTTGTGCCTGGCATATATACTACTCTGTATTAAAAGATTTTATGGTATTATGAAATAAAAAGCCTTTAGTTGGTATATAAATTTATAAATATCTTTATCAGTGAATATTTAAAAAATACTTCTTTTATATTCATTAGAAATTCACTTAACATAAACCATATAATTTGTTCAGTTAATTTCTCTATACTCACACTTATACTTTATGCATTTCATTTATACTTCACTGGGTATTTTCTAGCTGCCCAGCATTTTCAATTACAAATTTATCATTTGTACTTTGCAGCGATTGTTAAATTTCAATTTCACAACTTTGCAGCTTGTAGCAAGTGCAGCAAGTTGTTGCATTGTTGTAGGTAGTTACACATGTTCAACGTCTGCAGAATGTGGCTGTGACAAATTTTTTGGTATATCAAAAAAACAGAAACCAAAGAGCCAGCAGCTAGGACTGTTCTAAAAGTCGAAACTGAAATACGCTACAATTAGTACAATATATTTGATCGATGTGATATGTGTATCTGAATCATATATATTTGATTTTGTATGTAAATGTATGTATATATTTAAAATAAGATTCCTAGTGATATAGCAGTTGTTTTACTCACTGGCGGAAAGTTGTGCATTCGCTTTATTTGATATGTTTTCTGTGACTCTTTACTTACTCATAAACAGGTCATCGTTACTCGCTATCTCTTTTTTCTTGGTCTCTCTTCTGCTGTTCGTTAGTTGTTAATAGCAGCTACTCGTTAGTTCGTAGTTGATATTTCCTTGTTTAATTGGTCTCATTTTTCTCATTACTCGTTACTTTTACCTCTCTACTCATCACTCTTTAGTGCTTATTAACTACTCGTTGCTCCTCACATGTTAACCCTTACTCGTTACTTCTTTCTCGAAAGTCTACACTCGTTACTTAGACTTGTTACTCCATGCTTGTTACTCCTTACTCGTTACTCCATGCTTGTTACTCCTTACTCGTTACTCCTTACTCGTTACTCCTTACTCTTTATTTCTTACTCCTCACTCGTCACTCTTTACTTTTTACTCGTTGCTTCTTACTCGTTACATCTTAATGATTACTCCTTACCATTACTCCTCACTTGTTACTCCTTACTCGTTACTCCTTACTCCTTACTCTTTATTTCTTACTCCTCACTCGTCACTCTTTACTTTTTACTCGTTGCTTTTTACTCGTTACATCTTAATGATTACTCCTTACCATTACTCATTATTCTAAACTCTCTATTTATCACTACTCGTTACTTGTAACTCGTTGTTGTGAGCTTGTTACACTACACTGCCAATTCCACAACCGCAAATCTATAATCTATAGCTATAACTTGTTATTATTTCCACGCTATTCATCACGCGTTACTCTTTGTTACTCGTTACAGCAACTGCTACTCATTATTCATATTCGTATGTAAATGGCTTGATATTTGCAGTACCCGTTGCTAGCTACCCAGTACAGTAGCTATAGTAATTATATATATAACGTATATAACAACGTATATCCAACTTTTATTCCATAATTTACTTCTCCTCACACATTCTTCAGTACCGATTCGTATTACCTCAGTAAATCGTAGTGAATTTCAATGCAAATGAGTACATCGTTTGCGCTCTGGCTATGTGACATGGCCACATGTGTCAGCAGAGCTATGCAAAAACATTTGTCTAAAGCTTTAAGTGAATTCTCCAAGCGCTTTGAGCTCTGCTCTGCTCTGCTCTGCTCGACTCGTCGGTGTTTTTTGTTGGTTTGGCAGTGACGAGTGAAACGACCACACCAAGCAGCACATCAATTCAAAACCAATAACTCAAAAACAAGAACCCAACAGCCCGACAATCCAACAACAATCATGTGGCTGCATTTCAGCTAACAACATTTCTTATTTCCTTCACTTTTTTGCCCTGCGCAATTTCATTTTCCAGAATCCCATTTACACTCGAACGCTTGGCTCCGACCTGACCACGTTTCGCCCCTCATCCTGGCCTTCGTCCCGCTCCTGGGATCCTTTTCCCATGGCCCCGCTTGAATTGGCAGTGATAAATGTAGCGCCAAGGCTGCTTCAGCTTCAGCTTCAGCTTGAGCTCCAACTTCAGTTGCAGCTTCCGCAAATCCGAATAGTGTTTGCTATTTATGCGCAGGTAAAACAAGACAAAAGTAATAACAATCTGAATGCTGACTGACTTGAAGTTACCCTGTGTGGGCGAGTTTGTGTGTGGATAGGATAGTTAGGAACTGAAATGTTAAATTCATAGAGTGAGGGACATTTGGTATGTGAATGAAACTTATCGTAGAGAGAGGGAGGGAAAGAGAGAGAGAAACCATTCGTAGGGAGAGAGAGAGAGAGCAAGAGTTGAAATTCGAGAAGAGAGAGAAATGGACAGAAAATATTAGTGAAAAAATGAGAGCATATGAGTAAGATATAGTTCCATGGAGAGAAAGAGAAAGAATCTGAGGTGAGAGAGAGAGGGAGACAATGAGAAAATTACGACAGACAGAACTAGTGCAACTGAGAGAGAAAAGGAAAATCCGTGGAGAGAGGCAAGGATGAAGATACATATACAGATACAAAAGAAATAAGAGAGGGGCGCAGAGAAATGGAAGAGACAAATACCAGAAAAAATTACAAAGTAATACGAGAACTCCCATTCCATAATATTATAAACAAGCATTAACAGCAATCAAACCTGCCAAGCGCATCTGATCCCATAAACTACAGGGTATTAGTATAAATTGGAGTGCGCCACTCGCTTGACAAACTGTTCGACACCCTGGCCATGGCTGTTTGAGATGCCAGAGCCAATGGCCACAGACTGAATGCTGACGCCTGATGCCTGAATGGATGGATGGATGGATGTGGCATGGCTCCATATACACATAAATATAAGTGTAAGTGTGAGTGTGTGTGTGTGTGTGCGCGTGTGTCACGCATAAGTTCAAGGCAGCCCCTCTCAGATTACCCACTGCTGTTGCTCAAAAGTCAAAAGAACTTGCGAGTGAATATGAATATGAATACATGAATATCTCAGGGCCTGCGGCCATTTAAAACGCTATTGAAATTTCAGCTACAGCGTTGCTAATTTGTATTTTAAAATATGCGCAATTATGCCAACAACAACAGCAACAACAACAACAACAACAGCAGCAACAACATGAGCTACAACAATGCATTCAGTGGTGTGTTAGTCTCCATGTTTAATAGGCTGAGCCCGAAAAAGGGTGCAGCAGCGCCGGATGAGGGCGCTGTCTAAACAGCGGGAGAGAGACCAACCCCCTGAGAAGAGTCTACCCTTAAGTGCATAGCGTACTATAGAGAACGCGTGTCAAGCGTTCCCTTTCGCCATCCCCATCTCCTCCCGGGCTAAGCCCTGGCTGGACTTTGCATTTGTGAAAAATCATTAAAATTATTACATTTGGCTTTGGCCGACACCTCGACTCAAATAATTCGTGACATTTGTGCGGAGGATTAGACCAACAACTGTCACACATTTTTTGTTTTTCTTCGGTGGACTCGAATTACCACGATTAGCATGGACAGCGCATTTTTTTTTTCTTCTCGAAATTTTCCATAATCTTGCACAATCTTGACATGGAAGACACCTGCTTCCTTAATAGCCGCCTTTAATGGCTAAAAATCTAAGGCATTATGCAAATATTTACGCCGACTAATGAGAGGAGTTAGCTTTACAATCTGTTCTCTCATCTTGATCTTGATGAAAACGAAGGTGCTTTTGTTTAATAATAATAAAAAAGCAAAATGAAAAGGAAAATGGTTATTTATTCCAAGCACAAGATGTTTGCGGTGCTTCAGCCTTCGTGGGCCTAGGCCAAGGGCAAGGGCAAGGGCGGGGCAGGCCATGTGAGTCTTTGAAATTGAATCCATGCATAATTAATAGCAATTTAATGGCAAAAGCTGTCTATTCAATATATCAAAGGCTGCTCTCATTGAGATGAAAACTTTAGGGAGTTAAGTCTTTCAAATGAGTTTCTAGTTAAATATAGAAATGAAGAAAATAATGAGGTAAATATTAGAATGAAGAAATTTGAACATAGAATGAGTTATTGGAGAGCTCACAGTTTTTTTATTTTATATATATATATATATATATATATATATATATATTTTTTTTTAAATCTTATATGTACTGCATATAAACAAAATTGTAAGATATATATATTTTACATCATTTTAAATTATTTTTATCTTTACTGCATTTGTTGCTTTTTGTGCAGAGCGCCTTTTCAACACTCTTTCTTGTGATCTGTAATTTGATATTTTAATGGAGTAATTCCTTCATATGGGTGCTTTAGCATTAACTTAGATATACGATTTTTACTTACTATACGAATTTGTTATGTTTTACTTAGAATTCAACTCTGCAAAATAAATTTTCCTTGAGTTAACTTCTTCATATATCAAGAAGATGAAAATGCGGGCTATCCATCAATACTCCGATTTTTTTTTTTGAGACCAAGAGAGCGAGAGTAGGCGAGAGAGAAAAAGAGATAGAAAGAGAAAGAAAGGGAGAGAAAGAAGAGAAAGAGAGAGAGAGAGAGTATTTTACTACTCTTTAAGATATATATCATTCATAATACTGAAAATTTTTCATTAATATGATTTTTAAACCAAAATGAATACAGCGATATATGATCACAAAAAAGAAAAGATAATCTTTAATATTCAAGTTCGAATAGATACTATTTAATAGTCAAGTTCGATTCTATTTTTTCGATATAGCTTAAAAATTTAAGTGAACGTATATAAAGAAATATATTAAATTAATTATTATATTATTAATTATATATGTATATTAAATATCCTCATTTAGTTTTGGGAATAATTTATGGAAGTTCTACCCCATATAAAACCTGCTTCTCATATCGCTCTCCTTGCACTGCCATATAAATAAATTTTAGAAAACCTCGATATAAACATACCAGTTGAACTAAATATTTCAAGTTGAATCGACTCATTTGCATAGAGCGTGGGATGGAGCGACAATACAGAGTGCGCTGTGCTCCAGATTGAGGAGCACCCATACGGTCCCTAGGGATAGCCGCCGTGTGGCACTCAAAGCACGTCGGCCAATTATGTAGGCAGCTAGGCGAATCAAAGCATCGACAATGGCTGACAAAGGCCCACAAGGCGAAAGCCGCGTCGAGAGAAGGGCGAAAAATGTCTAAAAGCCGGCGCCAGTTTCTTGCCGTACTTGATGTTGTGGCATTGTTTATTGAAATACGGCTCGCTGAATGAAATTGCGCGGAAGCACTTGCAGGCAGTTTATTGGCTTCATTGTGCAACCCTTTTGAGCAAATATTTTTAATTCGCTTTTGCGCTGTTTTCATTTTTATTTGGTTTTTTTTTTTTTTCTTTTGTGATTAACCCGGGGCGTGCCCAGCCAAATACAAGTAATACTCTCTCAGTCGATCCGATACGATCCGATCCATTCAAGCGGCAATAATTTGTTCGCTTTTTGCATTGTTGAAATTGTACGAATTTATTGCGTTATGCATTCATTATTCACAATTTGAAAAACTCTGGCGAACGCTTGCCGTTGCGTGCCTGAGAGACATTAAAGAGCTCCACAAAATGTTGTCCGAATTGCGACGACGATGCCAGCGACTCCCATTGGCTGCCCATCAAGATCTCGTTTCGCTTTCGTTAACCGATACACTAAGAAAAACTTATATAAATATATATGTATATATAAGTGTATGTGTGTGTGTGTTAAGTTTAATGATCGTCGAGCTGATGATTTTTTAAGAACAGATAAACACGACCACCAAAATTGTCAGTTGTAATAAGCATAAATATGTGTAGCAAATACCCTAACTATTTGAGAGGCTGTGGGTAGTGCTAACTTGAATTTAGATTTTTTTTTAAATATACATATAGAAATAATTATTTAGACTACATATTATAAATTTAAAAAAATAAATAAATAAAATAATATAAAATAAAAATAAAACAAAATAATGTAAAATATCAATAAATTCTGAAGAAAATATTTTGAAAAAGATTTTCTTATAGTTTCATTCAAATATTAAAAGACTTCGATGTAGATTCTTGATCAAAATGAAAATGAATAAAATATTATATTATTTTTATTATATACTACTAAACTATATTTTTTATCAAAATGAAAATCAAATGAATGTATTAAAATTATATTATTATACAATATTATATATACAATATAGCTGTATATGCTGGGTTCTTGTACGCGAATCGGTTGAGGACTCAAACAAAGCCCAAGCATTGATTGGGCTTCGTCTAAACGAGGTTAGTTAAAACAATTATATAAAGTTAAATTTCAGCTCAGGCGATTTATTTGGCTTAAAGCATCAGAACACAAAAGAAAATAAATTTAGAATTAAACCAAATGTAGTTCACCTCAATAAGTAATTCGTCTAATTGCAAACTCGATTCAACCCGATTCAAACCCGATTCAAATTCAATTCAAACCCTATTCATAGGGCAACCTTTTCAGCTTTAAGCGGATTCACAGTATTATTTCATTCATTTACAACTATTTTGTACTACATACAGTCGATACATTCCAATTTTCCTCAACTCAAGTATTTTGAATGTCATTTACAGGGTATCTCCGAAACAGCTCATTATCTATTTGGACTTTGCACTGCACAGCTGATGCCATAAATGTCATTTATTTATGTACTTTCAGTTGATTAATTACTTGAGGAGAATCTCGCGCGGACTCTCTGGTAAAATCAATCAATCATCTATGCCATGAATAGATCAAAGAGCAGCACTTCAATGGAAACTCAATCGGAATCAGAATCGGAATCGAAGTCAGCAATTGGAGTAAACTTCTAATTAGAATGGAAATCTTTGAGTGTCTTGACTCCTGGCTGACGCTTGAGCAGGACATCTTGCAGCTTGAGCTGATGTGTGAAAACAAAGAGAGGAAAATCTAGGGATGGGGACAGCTACAACTACATACGTGACGTGGCATGACCATGTGACAGCGTGTATAAATTTGTCATTTGTAAATGTCAGAGATAAAAGTGCAGTAAAAATATAAAAGTCAAGCATTTCCAGCTGCTGTGCCATATGTTTTTGAATATTTTTTTTTTTTTGCTTTTTTTTTCCTTTTTTTGCATTGAGACAATTTGCATATGGATTCCAAGCATTTGCTGTGCTAATTACGAAACTTAATGTGGCATTCACTTGAGCCCTGCCCTGCCTCCCTCTTCCACTCTCTCTCTCTCTCTCTCACTCTTCCTCTTTCCACTGCCAACGCTGCGTGCAAAACAATTAACCATGAAATTGAAAAGACGCTGCCGCTGATTCTTTTTCAAGTCGGAGCCAATGGCTAGGGCGAGGAAGAGGGCGAGGGCGGGCTCGAGGGACTTTCGATGGTTCTCTTTGAGCGATGCCACGTCCTGCCTTGGCACGTCCTGCGCGCCCATTTGTTCCACTTCTGTGACCAGGCAGGCGCAAGCAAGTGCCAGAGCGTGCGCCTCCCGGCCTCCCAGCTCAAATATCGCTCTATTTAGCCAAAACTCAACGCAACGCAACGCGAGCTCAAACGTTACGCTCTTGCGCCCCTTAACACAATGCTCCATGACCAGGCATTAGCCATGCCACTTGGCTTGGCATTGCTCCTCAGCTGCTCTTGCGACGACTTTTCGACTCTCAGATCCGTGTGACCACAGCATTTCGTCCAGGGTTTGCAACCACAATTAAAAAGCGAAGAAGAAGCAGCAGAAGTGGAAACCAACTACATTAACTGGCTTGGCTATTGGCTCGAGTTCAATGAGCTGCTGGCATTTTAATTTTTGTCTCACATTCTATGAAAACGCATTTAAAAGTTGGCTCAAACATATTGACAGAGTTTTATGGAGCTCTGCAAACTTTCATATTTTGTTTCAGTTCGGCATTGTTTAACTCGAAAAGTTTTAATGAGATCTTTTAGTTTTTCAATTTTATTTGAATTAATGTATATTTAGAGCAGATAATTGAAGTACAATGAAAATGTTTTTAAATTGTTATAATAACGTGAATTCTGTCGATTGCTTAACCATGGATTTCAATTAAATTAAATTAAATTATGTTTAAACCTACCGCAAATTTGATTTAAAAATGTTCGTTTCATTTATTTATTTATTTATTTATTTTTTGCAATTTTGTTATTAATGAAATGTTTTTTTTAAAGCATATATGTATATATTTAAAATATTTAAATCATATTAAACTATATACTAATTTATTAAAACTATTATTTTATATATCAGAAATATTCTTTGGCGTATAAAATTTTCTCTATTTATCTTTGTTTTACAAATTATATTTAAAAGTTACAGTAAAATAAATTTATTATAATATAATAATAATAATAATAATAATGATAAATTTTATAAAAATTAAAAAAATATATGTCTTGAATAAATAAAATAAAAAATTAAACAAAAACAAAAATAAAATTATAATTATAAATTATGTTAAACATAAATTTTATAACAATTTAAACAAATAATAAAATTTAAATAAAAATAAAATAATAAAAAATTATTAATTATTTTTATTTAAAATAAATTTGCCTATATACAAATAAACCATTGAAGCTTTTTTGCTTTATAAATTCAACTTGAAATCAAACAACATCAATATGAACCCGATGTAATAGGAACTGCAACAATTTCATGTATGCTCAACTCTTTATGATTGCAATTGTTGTTGCGGCTGTGACTGTGGCTGTGGCTGTGCCTGTTGCTATAGTCGCTATTTGTCCCAAACGAGCGATTAAGTTGCGGCTTTGACTTTGGGACTTTGTGTTCAAGGCCGCAGACAGCTGCCAGACAACTGATATGTGCACATGAGTACATGCGAATGCGAATGCCAAAGCCAAAGCCAAATCCATTCAGATGCTGATTCGGGGCCACAAAGGATATAGCTGTATAGAGAGGCGTTAGAGAGAGAGAGACATAAGTAGAAAAGTAAAGAGAGAGGGAGAAACAGAGACAGCAGCCAGACAAGCGCCACAACAACAGCAACAACTCGAGCTCTATTTCAAACTGATGGAAAGTGATGAGTACGAGAGATGACGAACTGAACTGGCATATGAATCGCTGATGTGTTGTCTGCTGTTGCTGCTAACACTATGCAACAAAGTAAGGGAGTTAAATAGATATAGAATATGATTTAGTGTACAGAAGAACATACACTTAATGATAGATTGTGTTTGTTTTGTCAATCGAGTTATACAACCCATATAGATATAAATATATAGATATAGATTATATTTTAAATGATATAGTAACCAATTGTCAATCAAATGCTAGGACAATACTCTTTATGTCTGTAAATATTGAAGTTAAATTGAATTGAATTACTGCATATAAGCTGATTTTCCCATATCAAGTTATCTGATGCATTCAAGTCGGTAATTATCATTTATTTTATTATTATTATATGTTACAATCTTATCTTTTTTAATAGGAATTCCAATGAATATGTTACTAAATAATAATTAAATAAATTTATAAAAGATTCACGCAAATGAAAAATGGTTGGAAACTCAAAGCTAATAGCTGAAAAAGTAATCTAAATTTTGACTAAATAAATAGAATTACTATAATATTAAAATTACTTCAAATATTTTAAAATAATTTTTCGATATCCGTAATCAAATTTTATATATGTAGATTTTTCATTTAGCACAATCTAATTTGAAATCGGCTTTTCTATTTAATTTCCCGCAAGTGAAAAATGAGAATGCAAAAAAGTATTTCACTTTAAAATGGGAAACACACAAACTAACTGACTAACAAGCTAATCTTGTCTAACTTGATAGCTTGACTAAAAAGCTTACAGAACTTTTAGCTATTTATTTCGTTACACTCGTTCAACTGGCAACTTTGTTGCATAGTGTAATCAAGGGACATGAATTTTTGCATTGAATTCAATTATAAAACACATTAAAGACAAAAGCACAGGGCGAATGTCTGCAAAATCTCGGTGCATGTGTCCTTTGTGCATTAAATTTGCTGCAAATTGGTTAGTCCTGTCATCAGCTAGATAAACTTGTTCCCTATTCGCTCTATGCCAACCTAAGGGCATGGGGAGAGTTGGGAGGGCGTGGCATTCGTTTGTCTTTCACTTTGTAAAAGTGATTTCATCTTTAGCTTTAGCACAGTTTGCGCTTTGGGGAGTATCAATTGCATTACCTTTTTAGAGAAAACACAAATACACTGTCCAAGCGAGTTGGGGTCCCATTCGAGTCGTGTCCTTTCGGCACATTCCACGAATTTCCTCGAATTTCGAATTTCGAGTACGTGTTTCGCTTAGAAATTCGTTGACATATTGGCCACAAAAACGCTCGGGCATATTAATATGGAAGAAATGTGGTGGAAATTGCTGTTGAGGAAATGTTAATCAAGCGGTCAGCGAGGAATACGGAACACCAGTCAACAGCACTCGACGACATGCCGACCGGTCGAGCAAGCGTGGGAGATTTTTATACAGTCGTCGATTGAGAAGGGCTAAATGAGTATATTGGTTTTGTTAAAAGTCAGTTGGGATATTCGTTCGACTGTCAGTGTGGAAGGTAGCGAATAGATATCGTTTCTAATATACCACAACTAGATAATACTATCAAGGTCTTATAGCTAGGGCTCTGAGGTCATGGCGAAAATTTTACTTTTAAATCGTATTCAATATATTTGAATGCTCTTTTATGAGATATAACTATTTATTTTGCATAAGAAATTTACATTGATTCTCTACATAGGTTACCGAAACATCATAATTTATAATAGATCGTTTATAATAGATTGTTTTATGGACAGGATCTTCACCTTGCATAGATCCATGTGAATCTTCTTTAGATTTTGCAATGGAACTTAAGCTTAACTATCTCGAAAGATAAAGACTGGAAAAATCAATGTTCATTTTCCCTAGAGTAAGACCAATAGATTTAGCAAATGGAGTTTCTCCTGACAAACAAGATGTTCAATTCCTTGAAAAATTCCTAATGATCAATTCTATTGATCTACTCGATTATATAAACATACCATATATCAAATACCGTTCTATTACCTTCATTTTGAAAACATTTAAATCTATTCTGGTACCCTAAACGAGTATTATGCAGTCAGTTTCACCCGATTGCAACTCTCTGAATTACCTCGTGTTGTGTTTCTTTAAGCACGTCTCACGTACTCCGACTATTAATGTCATTTGCAGTTGTTCCTTTGGCCTGTTTCTTGTACCCCAATAAGCCTTCTTCTTCTCTTGCTGCTTCTTCTGCCGCTTCTTGTTTGCTAACTTGGCCAAAACGGAAGCTTGGCAGTCAGGTAGACAGCTAAGCAGCTAAGCAGCTCAGAGACGTTGCGTTGCAAATGACGGAAATGAATTGCCTTGCGGCAAAGTCTTGAGTGTCGAGGACCGAATTGTTTTCGAATGCTAATTGTCTTCATTAACAAAATGAACAAAATTTAATTGCGACCTGAGAAGTCGAATTAAAGGGGAAAATAAATAAATGTTTATAAAGCAGACAAACAAAACATACTTGGGTATCTTTAGCGTAAATTTAACACGAATTCTAAATCGATTAAATTAAGTGAAAATTCAAGAGAATTAATTAATTGTAATTTATATTAAAATATGTTGAATTACACTATTTAAATATATTTTAAACAGTGTATTTCAATATACGAAATTAAAATATTTATAAAATTTATATATAGAAATATTACTATTAAAATTGTATTAAATTTTTGATTTGATATAATTTAAAGCCTAAGAACGGCTAAAAAAAAATAAACATAAAATAAAATAAAAATAAAATATTATAAAAAAATTTCCATATTTTTAGATAATTTCATATTTTTTTCCACATTAAAATTTGTTTTCTGAGCACTGTTAAGAGCCCTCAATTTTAATTTAACAAACTTTTAATTTAGTTATTTGTTATTTTCAGTTTTCTATTTAATTTCTTTTTTTTTTCATCATTTTGATTAAATGCTTCAAAAATAAATTTCATATATTCGACTTCCGCATTGATGAAGCAATTTCCGTTAGATTAACGCAAATTGAGTTCAAGCCGCGCCCCCTGCCATATTTAAAGGCGAGTGAAAGGGTAGTGAAAGTGAATTGGGCTCTGCGTCAAGTGGATGTCAATTTTTGTTGAACTTGAGAGCTGGGTGTGCTGTTAAACCCTTTTAACGTCAATTAATCACAAATTAAACTGTCGCCCCCACCCACACCCACACACACACACAAACAATCATATACACATGAGTATGCGCGTGTGTGGGTGTGTGTGTGTGTGGCATGTCATAAAAACAAGCCAGGCTATTAAGGCTAAATAGGTAATAAATTTTGCCGTTGTCAGGCGAAAGGATATGCGACAAAAATCCGTCTAGACAGAATTGTGCGGGAGAAATGTGGTGGGCGGTGGGCGTGGCCAACTGGAATGCGCCGCTCCAGTCACGAGCGTGCAAATCAAGTGACAAATATGAAATGAAATCAACAATTAGCCCAACGCTGACCCATTTCAGGCGGAAATGGAACAGATTGGAATTGAAACGACTTGCAAGAAACACTGAAGCATTTCCCACCCGCTCTATGCTACAGTTGGCACCCGCATCTAAAATGTGCGTAATGCAATAAGAAAGCGACAGAAAAAAAAAACAACAACAAAATAAATAAAATAATACAACTTGGAGCGGAAATGCTGATTGAAATCGTTTTGGCGTGAAATCAATCATCGCACAAACACAAATACAAAGTGCACACAAACGCACACACACACACACACATGTGGAACATGCCCCGTTGGCTGCAGCAGCAACTTTCATTAAGAGTCCTTAATGCGATTTACAGAGCTGACGTTGATGTGAATGTGAATGTGGAAGTGGATGTGGATGTGAATGTGGATGTGTATGTGAATGTGGATGCTGTTGCTGATGTGGCGTCAACTTTTTTTTCGAATTCGCCGCTGTCTAAATAAGACAAATGCCTTCACTTAGAGACTTACAAATGAGCGCGCAATGTCTGCCTCCCTCTCCCACTCACAAGCCATCACCCTTTACTACTCCCTCTTCCACTCACACTCTCTCATTTATGGCAACTTCTTGTTCTAGCTCAAATGAGCACTGCCCTCGCTCTGGTTCTGCCTCATCCCATCTCCCTCCCACGCATTGCATTACGCATCCATTTTTATGTTCCTCCTTCCACACATCCAAAAATTCAATCGCAGTTTGCATTTTCATGTTACATGTCTTCCATTGTTTCGCTCTCTTCGTCTCCCGCTCGCTCACACTCTCGCTCGCTCGCCCTGTTGCCGTTTTCGAAATCGAATCAAATTAACGGTGCAGCCTTTTCGCTGTAGTCGTAAAGCAACAGCAGGCAATAGAAATATTGTAAACACAGTTAGGGAATCGCTGTGTACGCAAATGTTAACCTACAAATTGTACATACTTTAACCCTTAGCTGTGCCGTTGGCATTGAAAACGGACATTCTCTGTTGTAGCGTTAAAAAGTTACTGTTTGCGTTGCAAAATTTAATAAAAATAACATATAACATAACATAAAAAAAAACATATTTTAAGTGGAAAATAGATTTGTATACAATATATATATAAATATATATATATATATATTTTTTTTAAAATTTGTAATAATTTTTTAAAATTTACTATATATATAAAATGAATTAATTTGATGAATTTTCAAAATATTAAATATTATGTACAAATGGATTACTTTGTATTGTGAAACGGATGAGGATTAAATAATAGGAATTTGTTTATCTGAAAAATATATTTCATGAGTCTAGAATAAATTATAAAAAAGTTGTATTTTATTATTATTAATAAATATGGATAATATTGTATATGATCAACAAATATTTTGTATAATTCCAATTCATTGGTTTGTGAACTGCCTAAGGGTTAAAGTGCAATTGCAGAACCAACAGTCGGCACAAGTTTCAAGTGATTGTAATCAACCGTCGCATTGAAAGGGGGCGCGGCTGTAGGGCAGCGGGAGGTCGACAGCCACGCCCCCACCAACAGCCCCTTCCGGTGCGTTTTTGACTTGGCCTCCGTTCCGCCCCTTCCACCACTCTCTCTCCCGCTCTTCCCGCTCTCTGTGTCAGTGGGGTAAAAACTTGTGTGCCTTGGGCATTGCCAGCCCGTTCCTGCATCCTTCCAAGCGGTTAATTGTGAAAACCTTTTCAGCATCGTCGGCTTTCTTATTGCTTTTGACATTCAAGTAGTTTGGCCAAGTATTCATTTCCGCTCCGCCGTTGAGTAGCTGCCAATGCTCATAGTTCGCTAAGCTACTCCAATTAAACATTGCGCATTAACCGATTGACAGGCGAGCGAGCGAGAGGGGCGAGGATAGACAGAGGGAGAAGTGGAGTGAGGAGGGGCCAGCAGGTCGGACGTATGGAACGGTGGCAGTTGCCACATGTACCGCAAATCTTTGATGGATTATGATTTATTGGAACGCTGATGGCTGGTAACGCAGAATTAAAAGCAAAGGCTGTAAGCGAAACTGAGAGTGTGTGTGTGTGTGCGTGTGAGTGTGTGAGCATTAATCAATTATCTAGACACTGCAGCAAAGAAAACCAATATGTGCGTGTGTGTATGTGTGTGCTTGCGTGTGTGTGTGTGTTTGCGTGTGTGTGTGTGTGGGTAGCAACAATTAAACAAAAGACACGCGCGCGTTCATGTAAATCACTTTCAAAGGTTGCCAGCTCTCTCGCCCTCTCCCTCTCTCTCTGTCTCTCTCCCTCTCCCACACTTCTTATTTAGCACTCTGATTGATGAGCTGCTGTAAGCGCCTTTTGTCTGGTTTCGACTGCGACTTCGATTCGGGACTTGCAACAAATGCAGCTGGCAAATGTTAACAAAAACCCAAGATCTGACGCCTGCTAACGGAAATCGCAGCTCCATTTTCATTAGTTAATTGGATAACGAGTAGCGCTGCTCGAAATCGAGGTAAAATGTAGAGGTATTCATTGAAGGTTCGATTATTGGCTGGAAGCTGAACATTTTGAGGGTTCAATAAATCATTTTTTTGGACACGAGAAATAAGTCATTTAAGATATATAATATAACTATTTTTGATATTTAATAAAATCAATTCCACATATGATAAAAACCAATACGAGGGCGATTAAGAAATAAAAGTAAAATAAATATAGAAAAATATTAAAACATGAAATTCAATTAATATGAAATATATATATTTTTTTTTTACTATACTTCATATAACTTCAATTAAGAGATTTATGATTCAGTGATAAAAATTTATATTTAATTTACTATACTTTTTAATTTAATTTTAACGAGTTGATAATAAATTATAAAAGATTTTGAATTGTATCATATATACAGGAATGGAAAGAAGGGAGGGAAAGAAATGTAAAGAGCAGGAGAAAATGAAAATTAAATAATATCTGATTTATTTACGGAAATATGCTTGGTCTTCAATAAAGAGATCTCTATATATTAAAGGCCATTCGAATAGTTTTTTAGATATTTGACAAACTATTTCCTTTTTATTTTAATTTTTTTTTTTATGTTATGTTATATAAATATTGCATTGGGTTTCATGATCTACCTTGGAGGCTTCTCTTTTCCTCTCCCGTGCTTCACTCTGTGCTAAGCTGCTTACAAAAATCTTGCGTGTTTCGTATTTAACGAACAGATTAACAAACAATCAATCGAAGAGCACCAGATTTGTCACAGGGGTTGCTACACAGTTGGCCAAAAGCTTAATTACGAGTCAGAATCAACGTGGGATTCCCCAGGGTTGGCCGCAATGGGAGGACTATGAAGCCCCGATGCTGCAACTTTGATGTTGATTTTGTGATTTTTACTATTGGTTGCTTGTTTGATGCCAATTAACTGTGGGAAACTAAGGAACCAAGGAATTAAGTTTAGAAAGAATTCAATTTGGTAGCAGAGAGGAGGTTAAACCGATAATTTTATATATTCAAAAGAAAGAAGAAGAAGAACGAGGTTAGTGAAAGATTTTTGAATGAAATTAAAAATCAAATTCAGTTATTCATTCTTTTCTCATTCGGTTTTGGTGTATCCTTTCTTCTGTTCCTCGCTTCATTTATGTAAGGCTAAATACTTTTCTAGTCGTTTCTCCCACAAAGGTCTGCGAATATTAGCTATCTCAGCTATTATGATCTCTTCTAATCAAGCACTACAACCAAAAGTCTTCAAGTCAAGTCATTTAAGAATCTCATGCATAGCAATCAGATAGGAACGAGTATCTTCAAGTCATGCACTTCTGATGTCTTCAAATACGACTCATCCAAAGTCCCACATACCCTACACTTGCCTAGACTCAATGTCATTGTCATTGTCATTGCCAGACAGTTGTGCGGATTACAAGTGACCAGACGCTGTGCGCCGAGTTCCCATGCCCGAAACCCAATCCGCGGCACATGTTTGTATTTGGCTGGCTGTGGGTCTTAGTGGGAACTCGAATGCAAACTACTTTGTGTGTCATCAATCATCGTGTAGCTCTGCGTAATACATATCCACATACAAATACACGAGCTAAGCACAGAGACCCCAAACATCATATTGTGTTTAGTCAAAGGCGGAAGTGTTTAGTGCGCGCTTGTAATATATGCCTAATATAGATTGATGTAGAAACAATCTTAAGCCGCAAGATTATGAGCTGAGCGGCATTGTGTTACATTCTGCCAATTTGCGCAATCCTGCTGTGGGGGCTGTGTGTAAATAGCTGGAGCTCTACGTTTGACCAGAGAATCAAGGGAATTGTGGGTAGTAGAAGGACTCTAGGTAGGGCATGGATATTCAGGGTTCATTTGTATATACTTGTAGCAATTAAAGTTTTCATATGTAAGAGAGGTTGTAGCAGAGCCTGAGCAGTAAATGAAGTTAAATGAATGAAACAGTATTTAGTTGAAAATATATGTATATTACATATAGCCCTGGAATGATAGAACTAATCTTAAAAAACTTTGATATAACTGGGAAACGAAACACTCAAAATAGAAGCTGCCTATAGCATATAGTATCAAATTTAGGTATTCAATATACCATTATATATCAATGTCAATCGAGCAATAGTATATATATCATGTAGTATATATAGACATTGACATTTAGTCATAATAAAATAAGTCATAATTGGGGTCTCTATCATTTCAGAAATAGTTATTATGCTTACTCGTATATGTAGCTGTTTATATGCATAGTATAGCGTTAAGACTAAACATAGGCATAGATATCTTATCAAAATTTAAGGGGAAAGAATTTTTAAATACTAATCAAAGTAATTGTATTTTTGTTTTATTAAATAAGTACAATATAGAAATTTTAGATACTAAATATAAATTTTTAGATACTATTGAAAGTAATTGTTTTCTATTAAAAAAATAAAATATAGTTTATATCTATAGTTTGAGTTAAAAACGTACAAATAAATGTACTAAAAATATACTAAATATGTATTCAATTTGAAGCTAGGTATCAGAGAAATGAACTATAATTAAATAATAGATAAATAGTAATAGCTTTATACCCAAGTTTTAATATGTTTTAAGCAGGGACCGTAACAATTATAATTTTTATAGCAACAAATTAAAAAATAATTATTATTTTTTGATAAATTAAATAAAAATTATATTCAATTATTAAAATTGATTTTTATGATAAAAATAAAAATTAATTATTACAGAACAATTTTTATATAAAAATTGAAAATAAAAATTGAATTGAAATATCTATTGAACTAAAGGAGCTAGATCATATATTTTTGTATATATATGATCTACGCATTAATACCTTTCATTTGATGTATAATACGTATGTAAATATGTACATGTATATGTACATATACATATAGATTTAATTATATGCTTGGGTTCTTGCCCATTGCCCTAGTCAGCAGGTAATGTGAGGGGGAGACAGATGCAAATAAAGCATAATTACTGCATATATGTACATACACGTGTTTATATGTATATAGATGTATTATTTTCACTTTTAAGAATGTCAAGTAAAATTATAAATAAGACATTCATGTGGCTACGTAACCAGCTGCTTCATTCAACTTTACAGCTTTAAAGCAAATATCACTCATATCTCTATTTTTTAAGAGCTCTCACCTTTAAGGTAACACAACTCCTCCCAACTCTTTTTTGTCAATTCTCACAGTTGCAACTTTACTTAAAAAAAAAGTGTAGAAAATAGAAACCGCAGCACGTTTGACTGCGGGTTTCGTTGGGCATGCTGCAAGCTTTGAGCTGTCGTCGTCTATTGTGAATGTGTTGCTTTGCTTGCACCTCGACTTGATTTTTGCTATGATTTTGCTAATTTAACAGATATGCAAAGGGCATAGCAGGAGAGCAACAACACAGGCAAGGGTGGGATTTTTCGAGGAGTAAAGACGGGGGAGGTAAAAGCAAAGAATATCAAGTCAGCAGGTGGAAATCAAAGGAGTGTTAAGCATGTGTTTCGAAATGTTTGAACTGTTTTTAATAAACCTTCTTCAATATGTCAATATTCAGTTCAGTTTTGGTAATTACTTGCAGCTTTTATTATTCAAGTCGACTTTTCAAACGGCATTCCTGCTGCACTCGCACATATCTCTATCCCTCTCTTAGTCTTTCTGTTGTGCTGTTTGCCAAATCTAGAGGCTAACATCTTGCTACCTGTAATGAGACAGACACACACACAAGTATACGCACTCACACACACACACGCACACAGAAAGAGAGTTTGCTTTGGTCCTTTTTGGTCTTTATCATGCAGCGCATATCAAATAAATGCGGGATTATGTGAATATTTCGCTTAATGAGAATTTTCGGACCACACTGCTGCATTTTTTCTTGTTTTACTTTTTAATACCCTGTACAGAATGGCTCATTGAGCAGTGTATATTGTTTGTTTGTCAGCTAATGGAAGTAGTTTTCTGTTAATAGTTTAAGATTTAATAGTTAAAGATTTATATCAATAAGTTAAGCCAACTTTGCTTATATTTAAATTGCTATTGGATATATAATCCATATTCAATGACAATTAATAGCCGTTCTAGTTTTTTTTAGTGAAATCGATAAAAATCGATAGACAAATTTTCATTCGTTGCAGCTCTCTCGGAGGAATATAGGATAGCCGTACTGAAACTAAAAATTTGATATACAATATATCATCACACACATACACTCAAAACCTACCTTTAATGTTTTTAACAGGGTATATGCTAGTCTGCCCTTATCCACGTTAGGCCTGCTCGTTTGTTTTCTTTTTCTGTTGTGAAAGATGCCGAAAAACAACTGAAAAACTGACCGGACGCAGGACGCCAGGGCATGTGTGTGCCAGTGTATGCGCCTTTATGTGTGTGTGTGTGTGTGTGTGTGTGTGTGTGTGTGTGTGGAGCTGTAAAATGTGTTGCCTCCGTATTCTCACTCATTGACCTGGCCCTCAGGCCCGGCTTCTTGGCCTGTGCATTAAGAGATGCCTATCGGTGACACCTGAAAGACGCAGAGAAGGTGAAATGCGATCCGATACGATGCGATCCATGGCACTCAACGTCGGCGCACTTTGCTAAAAAAAAATTATTACTATACCTCCGGTAGCATACACGTATATATATACATATATATATATATATATATATATATATACAGATGCGAGAGGGCTGCCTGAGCAGCTTGAGCGCAAGTACAAATAATATAATAAGAATAATAAATATTTTTAAACGTCTGTTTAATTGAAATCAAATTGATTAAAATAATAGATCTTTTTAATAAGGTATTTATAAAATTTTTATTAAATATTTATTACTTCTTAGAGTTTATAAATAAATTTAAATAATTTACTAAAAATAGTACAAAAATTAAAAAAAAAAATTTTTTTTTAACAAATTTAATTTTGTTTTAGTCTTTTTTTTTGGAATAGTTAATATGTATAATGTGTTTAAAATATTTTTTATGTTATAAGCAATATTTAAAAACATTTATTCTTTGGACTTTTTTTTTATTTTATCCTATATATTTAAAATTTTTGTCAAAATGCTATCAAAGTTTTTTTTTTTTTTTTTTATTGTTATTCATATTAAAAAATTATGAAAAATTTGTTAAATCACTTTGTTGTCAATTATTCCATTATTGTTATGATTTTATTTTTATTTATTTATTTATTTTTTTTTTCAAAAAGATTTCTAAATTTTTTTAGCTATTTCTCAGTCTACCCTCGCATAAGTATATAAATTTCTTAATTTTTTCAGTATTAAATTTCGTCGCCGTTTTGTTAGCCGTTGATTTTTACCTGTGTTTTGTGTATCTGTGTGTGTGTTTTTTTTTATTTTTTTTGGTTGTTCTGTAGCTTCGACATTTATCTTCTCTTTTATTGGGCTTAGGTTTTTGTCTGTTGTCGGTTTGTCTCAGTGTCTTAGTGTCTGTGTCTCTGTGTCGGTATCTCAATCGCTCAATCGTTCAATCGTTGTATCTGGCTTATTTTGTTAACTTCCTTTTTCCGCTTTTGCCATCGAGTCTTTTGTGCTCCACATAGATGGTTTTGTCTCGATATCATGCCATTTATTTATGCTGACATTCAAATAAATTGAAATAAAATACTATACGCCATATACTTAGGATGAGGCCTCATTCCCATTCCCATTCTCCTCATTTCTCATTCTCATTTCCATTCTCATTTTCATTTCCATATCACAAAATAGCCGTGAAAGTTCTGCACCTTATCGTGCTATCAGATGTCGGAATGTCACATTGTCAGAGCTGAAGACCTTTCAAAATGAGTTCACTAATTGACAGGACATGTTGTACTGTGGACTTGTTTCATCAAAACGAGATCCTTAATTGGGCTTCTCTATATAATTAAGAAATATTTGGCTGTCGAATTGACTTAAATGGTAATTAATTAGCTTCAACAAAATATAAGGGGGAAATTTAAATAAAATTTTGTTTTAAACATTATTAAATACGGTGCAAAAAAAAAAAAAAAAAAAAAAAAAAAGGAAGACCTTTCAGGTTTTTTTTTTTTTTTGTTTATTTAGTTAATAATTTTTTATTTATTTTTTTTTTTTGTATTTTGAAGAGTTCAATACTACCCATAAAAAATATATAAATAAATTAAAATATAATTGTTAAAGTTAAATTTATTTAATGTAAATAGACTAAAAAAAAATAAAAAAAAAAATTTTAGCTTAGTGTAGATTCAAAAACAACAATTTTTCTCTCAAATATTTATATCATTGGGTTTCTTTATCAAATTAATTCGTACAATAAAACCACAAAAGGAATAACTAAAATTGTTGTAAAATAATTTACTATAATTTATTAATTTTTGAATAAGAACAAAACTTTTGTCAAAATCTTACAGCCAAACTTTTGCTATTAAAATTCTTTATATTTCATTAAATAAAAGGAATTAATACTTATTTATTCTTATTTTTCCCTGCAAAAGAGCAAACAATTTAAAGGTCTAAAATTTGTTGAACTAGTTGCAACATGTTAAATCCCTTAAGCTATGGCAGCAGCCCTTGATCACACTCCCTTTAGCTTCCATTATATAGTTTTATGATTTCCACTCTAAATACCAGAAATTCCATTTTCAACAAAATTTCCGAACATATTTTACCCTTAGCAATTAAATTAGAAATCGCCTAAGTGAGAATTACTCAGCGCAATTATTCAGCTCATTGCCCTTGAGTTATAGATATATGCATGCATGCGTGTGTTTATTGGAGCATATGCGCATAGTTCTCTCGCTCACTCGCTCACTCGCTTTCTACAATGTATAGCCCATCTATCTAACTAGGTAACATGCCAGGCATGCCCAGGCAATATGCGAACACATGTGCATCGAGCACGCACTCTGAACTATTTATAAATGTCAATTTATTAGACGACTTTTTGGGTTTGTTTCTATATGCACACACACTCACACACATTAGCACGCACACTCGCACATGTGTGTGTGGTATGTTATGGGTCTGTCAGTCTGTCAAAGTCTTTCTCTGCGCAAGCGCAACCGAGCGACCCGCCAAACCCAAAATATATACACATACATATGTATGTATGTATGTATGTGTTTGAGCTGCCCTGTCAGGTAGCCTAGGAATGAGGTGTGCATGCACTGCATGTGCCCAGATATGGGCCATACTCTATCTTTAAGAAATACTAGACTAGGGTAACACAATGCTCTACTCTAGTTTGATGAAGATTAATGTGTGCTGCTTTTTCTTCTTCTTATATATGATATGATATGACATCTTTATAAGGATTTGCAAGCAATTTCGAGCAGCTCTTAATCATAGCTATGTATATTCTATATACATTTATAGGTACGTCATATACGAATATAAATGGTAGCAGCTCTACCATTTGAAATTTGATATGCCATATAGAGAAGGAAACACAAATATGGTTTTATATTTTAATCATGTACAGGATATTTGGTTATTCATCATTTTAGCATATAATACGAACAAAGAGTGATTAAATCATAATCTAAGCTACTAGTTAAACTAGAATGCTTTAGCCTTACAAGACGAATGAAATTTAATCTCAAATTAATTATTATGTTCCCTGAATATTTATATTTTCAATATTTTTATAAAGTATCTGTAAACTAACATCACTCACTCTTTTTACCGTATTTTTTGTTCCAAAATTTTTGATAGAGCATCTGTCAGTCAACCAATTTTGTAGCACTCTCTATCTCTCTCTCTCTCTCCCTCTTCTCGCTTACATTCTGCCTTCAATTTCTAATGGAATATGTCATCGAGACATGCCACACGAGTTCGCAGCCGCAATGCGATCCATTGGCTGACTGTACACATACGTATATATATCATTATCCAAGCATATACATATGTACATATACACCTCCACATATTCACATTTCAGATCCACATCTAAATCTATATAGACATTAGCTTTGTTCACATGACTTGGCACACTTTAGCCAAAGAGAAAGAAAGACAAAACTGCTGCATCACGCTTCGATGTAAATTCATCGAATTGAAGTTCACACAAAGGCGATGATGATGATGATGATGTAGACAATGATGATGATGTTGTTGCTGTTGTTGATGTGGTCTCCGTATGTGTTTTAATTAGAATATCGTGAGTTGTTTGGCTTTGGCAATATAACAAACAATGCAAAGCATATAGGCAGAAGTAAATATGCATATATACAAATATATATATACATATTCAGATCTGCCGTGGGTGGCATTGACGATGAGTCGACAGAAATATGCAAGTTATGAAGAGTCATAATTATATTTATCAGCAGTTGCCGCGTTGTCCTCTTAATGAAGTAATCAAAAAAAAAAAGAGGAAGAAGAAGAGAACGAATCGTATAGAACTTCAGAAAAGTGGACTTGAGGTTAGAGCCCTGTTAAAGTTGTAGGGCCGATTGGGTATTTAAACTGCTTACAACTTGTTAGCCAGAGTTAAGATTTGTTGAACTCTCAGCGGAGGAAAAACATGCGGGAGTCAATTTGTAGGCGAGCGAGTGGGCGAGAGAGAGGCAGAGTGCGAAGCGAATAGAATATTTCGAATTTGGAGTGGAAATTGGAGTTAATACTTTAGAGAAATGAAGGCATATGAATAATAATTGGTGTAATGAGGAAAGATTAAAGACTGATTCTATTTTTGTTTATGGATCACGACTTGGACATAAAACCATGTTGGAATTTTAAATAAATATTTTTTGCTTGAATTAAAATTCAAAAAAATATTTAAAATATGTTCAATAATATTCGTAAAATATTTGAATTTTTTTTATATTTACTTTAATATACATTCTTTTTTAGAATTTTATGAAGTTTTTTTTTTTTCTTTAGAAAGACATCAGGGTATGATTATAAATATATAAATTTGTTATTCAAATGTTAAACTCAAAAATTTAACATTAAATATTAATTTTTTTGAATTTATTTAATAATCGGGAGGAATTGGTTTTTTTTTTTTTTTATTTTTATGCATAGGATTTCACATTGAATGCATGTGTATGCTAATTATCATATTATATCTTTATCATTTATTAATTTATATTTTTATTTTCAGTCTAATTTTAAAACTCTTCCATTAGTAAATTCTCAGGCCTATGCCTGCACCGCTCAGCTGTTGCATCGTCTCATGTTGCTGCCGAATGTCCAAAACCTGTTGCAAATCTAGAATGTTGCTAAGCAATGTTGCTGGCAACACACGTGCTCGCCGCCACAAATGAAACTGAAACACTGCATGCGATAGAAACATGTAGATGGGAAAATATGTTCCACAGCCAGCCGAAGGCACGAAGCTGACTTCGGCTGTCGTGTGCAGCTCGTGCGAACGACGAACTTCATTTGCAGCTGAGCGAGCCAGCGGACATGACCGTGGGCCGAAACTGAAGTGGCGTGCAGTGTAGCACAGTGTAGTGGTGCAGTGTAATGACTGCTCAGGTGGGTTGACTTCATTAGAGGCAAAGGCTGGACACTTGAACGAGGTGACAAACAGGCAGCAGGCAGTCAGCAGGCAGCCAGAGATGAGAGCAGATCCTAATGACACACAGAAAACGAGACGGCGACTGTGCCAGAGGCAAAGGTAGTTGCAAAGGTAAAGGTGGCAATGGCCAGGTGCGTGCGTGATAATGATAATAGGAGCTATGCTCCTGCCTAGCTGTTGACACCAACCAGCCAGCCAGTCAGCCAGCCAGCCAGCATATCCTTCAGCGAGCAGAGTGGGTCAGAGCGGGTCGGGCGGGCCACATGTGGCGTGTCAGTCAGCTTTGGCCTGGCTGGCTCGCATGCAACACATTGTGGCAACTGCGTATCGGGTCGCGAGTCTCAGGTTTGCGTGTCGCGCCATCAACTGGGAGGCGTTAAAAAATGCTAAATGCTCATTTGGCTGCAATTTATTGGCAAAGCAAAGCGAGAGGCACGAGAGATTTATTTCTAGCTGTTTGATTGCTTTATTCAGAGCAGAAAAGATTTTTTTAAAATCAAAAGAGAGCGAGAGAGAGAGAGAGAGAGAGAGAGAGAGAGAGAGAGAACAACTAACAAAAGTCTGCTGCATCGAAAATGTGCAACGACACAAATGTCTTTGGCTATGCCTCAAGCCTTAGCCCACGTTGCAGCCATAACTGTATGGCATCATTTTGTTGCAAGTTGCAAGTTGAAGTAGGCGAGGCAATGGAATTTATTGAATTTGCATTCTATGCATGAATATATTCAAAGCTGCAAGTATTATACACAAATATTCGACTGACAATGTGGCATCAACAGAATTTGAGGAGCTCTCCGAGAAATAACCAAATGACTGAAATAATCTTTGCATTATATGTTCAATATTTTTTATAACTAATAATAATATTTTCAATATAATAATGATATTTAATCTGATTCAACTCAACTGTCTTGAAGAAAATTCTGAATTACATATTACTCATCATTATTTATTTAATATCAATCAAATGCATTTTAACATAGTTTAAAAAAAAAAAAAATATTTATTTTAAGAAATTGGAAATCAATTTAATTAATTTTAATTTTTTTTTTAATTTAATTAAAAAATAAAATAAAATAAAATAAAATAAATGAAAATAAAAAAGGTACACAAGAATAAAAATAAGTTGTGTTTTATTTTTATTTTTGTGTAAAAAGAAATAAAAAACAAAATAACATAAATACAAATGTAAACATAAATAATAAAATAAATTAAAAAAATTTAAATTCAAGATTTGTTTTTAGTTTGATTAAATAGGAAATTTAAATACTTTTAAAATTTGGCCCACATATTGTATGTATTAAACAAATATTTGCATTTACTTTACACGTGCTTTAAGTCTTTAATCTGCAAGCTCAAATTTAAGTCGTGTTTATCAACACTGTTCATAATTTTGTTCATTAATATCTGTTCATTAACAAATCTGAAAAAAAAAAAAAAAAATTAAATAAAAAAAATACCAAAGCATATAAAAAAATTTTTTACTTCTGCCTTTTGTTTTTTATGTTACAACTAGCTTTATTATATTTCAATTTTGGGCATATAACAACACTACACAAGGCACAAAAATGCTTTAAGATTTACAGTATTAATATTTTCTATCTATTCACAACATTCTTCTTGGCCATTTCACAGCACTACTAAGCACTTTTCTTGCTTTTAGCCATAGAACACTTTTAGTTGTGCCGTTTAAGCTTTTTTGTCCTTTAACAACACTGCCCTGACTTTGATCGCAAACCAATTGCCTTTTGGAATTTTTATGATGGAAATATTTTTTTGCGACATTTTTGAAAAGTATTTAATTCAAAGAAGTGACAAAATATGCCGCCAGCCAGGCAAAGGCCGAAGAAGAAGAAGAAGATGACGGAGGAGCAATAGGAGGAGAAGCATGAAAAACTCGTCTCCAGCGTAGGGATAAAATAATGCCAACAATTCAATCATAATTGGCAACAGACAGTGAAGAATGCCGCCTGCCTGCCAGCCAGGCTGCCCTTGGAAGGCAGCCACCGAAAGTTGTAAGCAGCAGGGACAGTGGCAGTGGCAAAGGAAGGGGCAGTGCCAGGGGCAGGGGGAGGGGAGGTGGGCTCGATGCATGTGGCAAGCACACTAACAAATGCCCCACTCGGCGCTGGCTGCTATCGCGGGTAATTAATAAGCGAATGGCATTGCAATTCTTTTTGTTGTTGTTTTTGGTTTTTTTTTTTTTTTTTTTTGGGTGGCTGTTCAGCTGTTGTTGTTGTTGTTGTTGCAACAAATTTGTGGCATGTGTTGCATAGATACGCGCGACTCGATAACAAATTGCAAATGAACGTTAATCGATGAAGTTGTTTGCAGCGGCAGCAGAGAAAATATGAAATGTGCATGCAAATGTTGCTGCCACACGTGCCACACGGTTCTCATGCAGTGAAAGTTGGCTGTGGCATGCCACTTGAGCACAAGATCTAGCAGCAGTTGCAGTTGGAGCTGGAGGTAAACAATGCTCGTTGCTTTTGGCTAAAACGAGAAATGTTTATTTAAATGCGAATGCGAATGCGAAATGCGAAAATGCGAGAATGCCCAATGCGTTGGCCATGCCACACGATGTTGCACGTCGCCAGCTAAAGTCTAGCCCAGCCTGGCCTAACTAGCCAGAGCCATGTTCTCTTCTCCTGGCAGGTCAGGCTTTTAGCCAGAGCCGGGGCAGAGGGGGCGCCGAGGACTGGCGGCAGCCACTGATTGCCCAGGCCATTAAGTGCAAGCCAACTGTTTGAGCATGCGCAGCCGTAGCTGCATTTGTGGCAAGCAACAAGGAGGCGGGGGCCTGCGACTCTGGCAAGTTGCTCTGCTCCTGCTGCTGCTGCTGCTGCTGCTGCCGGTCCGTGTGTAAGCGCAGCATAATGAGCCGCGCAGTTACATTTATTTTAAATCTGATATACATATTTCTCCTCGTCTCTATTTTTTTTGCTTTGTATTTTTTTTGGCCTTTGTTTTTGGGCAGGCTGCAACAGCAACAGCAGCAGCAGCAGCAGCAACAACAGGCAGCAGCAGCAACTGAATGGCCATTGTTGCCGCTGGCGACTCTGCACGAGACTCTTTGCAATTCTTTTGCCTCTTGCTAGAGCTGCCTTTCGATAGAGTTGAGCAGCGTATGAAAGGGTATGCCGCACGAGATGTGCACTATGTGACGTTGAGGGTGTGCCAGCTGATAGATAATTATATGCACGGCTTGGGCAGATGTCGTGTATTATTGATACGATGAGAGTTCTGATAAGTAAAAAATTGGCAATGATTTTTAAAAATGTGTGTGACTGATATTAAAAAGGATTTGTGTGCAAACGAAATGAGATTATGATCTATAAATTATGGAGCATTGATCCCAAACTAGAGATAGAAGCTTTGAGAACCTAGTATAACAAGAGACAAAACTAATCTAAGAATCTTTACTTTAGATCCTCATTCTACAAAATTTAAAATGGCCAATAGTTGATTTTTATGAAGCTTTAGAATATCTTTAGCATTTGTAAAGGTTTTATTAATAAATTGTAAAAAAAAAAAATAAATTAATTAAAGATATAGTATTTATACCTCTTTGTAAAGATTTTATAATTTTATATTTATTTATTGCTAAAAAAAAAAAAAAAAAAAAAAAAAAAAATTAATATATTTAGTATTATGTACAAATGCTTAAAAAGCTTATATAAATGATCAAGGAATAAACAATTTATGAGAGTGTTAAAATAAAATTGTTGAATGGTAATTCATAAATTTGTTTATTTGATTAATTATAAGAAAAGAGTAAATATATAAAAACCTAAAATCTATTACGAAACCTAATTCAAGCAGACGAAAAGAGCATACGCAAGTCTACCTCGAGCGCTCGGCGATCGTTCGATCTCGTTTCGGTTAAATGTACTTAGTTGTATTGTGGGCTTTCTGGCTACGCATGGCTGGGTAAACGCAAATGTATGCAAAGAGCCATTGAATTTGCGCAGAGCCGCGAATTGAGAGGTAGAAGGAGAGACGGAGGCAGAGGCAGAGAGGCGGAGAGGCCGAGAGAATGGGTATCAGAGTATGCGGATTGGTAGCGCTGTTAACCAAAGAATGGTTGCAGATTCTTGCGTCTAGATTTTGTTTATTTTTGCGATGCCAGCGAACAATGCACATGAATAATGTGTGAATCGAAAACCTGTGCAGATCTTTGGCATTAATCAAAGAGCAGTCGCCGCTGCTTAGTAATGGGCCACAAAAAACCCAGAACCAAAAAAAAAAGAGACAGAGTAAAGAGGGGAGTAAAGAGGCCTCTAAATACTAAGGTAAATATCATGGCAATGGCATTTCACACTTTTACAGTCGACGGCTCAGTTGGGAAAGCGTAAACTTTGTTTTCCAAATTACAATTCGGGTTTTCCGTATTTGCCCGACAGCTACGGCAGTCGGCAGTCGAGACATCAAACTTCAACTTCAACTTCAACTCCGATTTCGACTTCAGCTACAGAGTCCAGGTGGTCGCTCGGTCGCTGGGCGGGCAAACAGAAAAACCAAAAAAAATCAAAATCAAAAGCGTAGCCAAAGCCAAGTTGTTTCTTTCGGTTTCTTCTCAATTTTGGTTTGGTTTTGGCATTTCAAACGAAAATGCATTTGACGTTTGCCGTTTACCGCTTACCGTTTGCCGTTTTATTTGCTTAGCCCAGCTTCACAGTCAACTTCGCCTGCAGTTCTAATGTGTATCGATTTCCCTCAACTTGTTGCAGTTGCAGTTGCATTTCCATTTACCGTTTCGCCTTCATTATCATTGCCCCTGCTGCATTTTAATGGTCAAATATTACTACCCATACTATATATTGTATATATATATATATTATCTTTATATAAAACTCGTGACCACAGCGAAAAAAATATTAGAAAAACAAAGAAAGAAGGCTCATTAAATCAGCTGCCGTTGGAATCATCAGGGAGAGAAATGCATAATAAATAACTCAGGCGACTATCGAACATATATACATACATACATATATATATGTTAGCATAGCACACTATATAGTATATTTGTATGCACTTACTATTCAATTATTGTCTTTCTCAATCTTCCTCTCTCTCTCTCCCACTCGCTCATAGTCCCACTATTTCGCTAGCTACTCCCACAGTCAAGTGTAACACAATTATTTTCCGTTCGGCTTTAGTGATTCTATTGGATTGTTGGGAAATGTAGCAAAAATTATAAAAAATTTCAGCTTGTTTATTGAAAATAAAATAACCAATTTTTGAACTAACACAATTATATAAGAAATATTTAAAATTAAGGTAAATATCCAGAAGTTATTTAATTATTATTTTAATTTATCGTTGTAATTTCATTAAAATAAAATATAAATTTATAATATTCCAAAAAACTGTTTTATATTTCTTTTTATTTTTTTTACTTGGTTAATTTATTTTTATATTTTTTTTGTAAATATATTTGTTTTTAATTAAAAAATAATTTAAATTAGATGATCAAAATTATTTTTTTAATAAATATATTTTTGTCAAAATTTGTTACAAAATTACATATTTATCTGCATTTAAATATTTTTTATGAAACAATATTTAATTTTTTTCAAGGGCTATATTTGCATTAGTAACTAAATTCTATAAATATTTTTTCTGAACTATTTTGAGAATGTTGTTTGGAATATAAAGACAGGTCAATATACTTAGCTGTTTCTTGCTGAAATATTGTTGACTACTTAAATTACTTTTATTGTTTAACCTTAACCAATATATTTTATATATTAATATTTTGTCTCAATTTTAATAATAAAATAATAATAATCGTAAATTAAATATTTCACATTAAGGTTTAATATATACATATACATCAACTTTTTTATTTAGTATTTTATATATTATTTATATATAATATTATATATAATATATATAATATTTATATATAATATATAGAATACTTCATGTGAGGAACCACTATGTTTGACATGAATATATTTGATCAAATGTTGGCTAAGATACATTTTAAAAATTAATACGAATTTGATACTCATATATATATATATATATGAGTATATATTATATCCTTCCATATATTCTATATATTTTCTTCCTTACAGGTACTCTCAATCACTGTAAATCTACAATATTGTTCAGTTTTTACCTGCTCAATCAATATGCCACATATTATACCAAGTAGCGCCGCAGCAGTTGCCACCATTTGCTGCCGCTGCTGCTGCTGGTGCAGCAACAGTTGAAGAATAAAGAAAAAACCAAGCTTCAATTTTTTCTGTTGTTTTTTGTTGTGGCACAGAGCAAACTGAAGAATGCAACAAGAAGCATTGATTTCAAATAAATTTCGCTGCCGGCCAAATTGTATGCCGGTTGCACGGTTGAGCTTCCCAGTCGCAATCGCAGTCGCAGTGCAGACTCCGATTCGATTCGTGCCACATGCAGCTGAGCTGTGGGTGTGCGGCACTTGAACGAGACAGAGACAGACAGGGAGACTGTGTGTGTGTGTGTGAGAGAGAGAGAGATAGATGCACACACGCCCCGATGCAGGCGCGTTGATAGCGATACGGATGCATGTAAATGCAATCGTATCTTACGGCTCTGCACTTTCCAGCCACAAGTTCAAGTTCCGAACGCGCGTTTGCATTGTTTGTTCTGCATTGTTTTTCGACAGAGCTAAAGAGTGCGAGGGAGGGGGGGGGGGGGGGGGGGGGGACAGGTAGAGCGCAAGGGCAGAGCCACAGTCAGAGAGCTGCCCCACAGAATCCGTTGTTAGTGCGGCGCTTTTCTGCTCCTGTTATTCTACTAAGTTGATAACCATGTTCAAATAAATCACCTTTTGCGTGGCTGCAAGCGAAAGGCAAGCCGTTGCCGAACTAACAACAACTGCTGCATTTGGCTTTTATCTTTTGTTTGCGCGAATATTCAGATGCATCTTTCAGATAATTTTCTGCCTGCCTTCCACTTTTGCTGTTGTTGTTGTTGCTGATATTTTTGGGGCCTGCGCCGTACGCGCTGTCTATGCCGATTATTTTAGCATAATAAAAATATATCAGACACCGCTGCCCGCAGCAAGTCGCAGCCGCAGTCGCCGCCGCTACCTCAGTCGCAGCAGACAAAAGGTAAGAGGCATGGCTAACGCTACGTGGTTGCATTTAATGGCATAAATGTGCCTTCGCCTTTGATGCCATATCGATTTCAGGCTTCAAAATTTACCACTGCCTCAGCCCACTGCCACTGGCTCTGCCCACTGCCTCTGCTCACTGCCTCTGCTACTGCCTCAGCCTCTGATGCTGTTTCTATAGCTGCAGCTGTAGCCAAAGTTGGGGCTCGGTCTGTACTTTTGGCCGCCGGCTGTTGGTCTCATTAGCCGACAAACCGTACGAGTGCTGCAAGTCGGAGTCAAGTTTTAGCTACGTGACAAAGCCACAACACTTGACAATGTCTCGCATGCAGAGAATGAGTGTGAGCGAGAGAGAGTGGGAGAGAGAGAGAGAGAGAGAGGGAGAGCTACACACACGTGCGCTGGAAGACAACAAATTAGCGAAACACTCGTACTTGACCTTTTCTTGGGCGCTGATTAAGTTGTACACAGGGCTCCAAGTCTGGGCTCCATTCATTAAGCATTGCAGAAATATCCACAATTTTTTTTTTTTCTTTTTTTTTACTCTCAGTTGACACTGGCTGAACATTTGGAATGGATTAATACAGGAAATTGGGATTAAGCTAAGCATGACGAATAATTTCATAGTATTTATATTTTATCTATTTTCATTGCATTTTCTATATTCTTTACCTTATGTTCACATAAATAAAAAGAATTACAAATGATATTATAGCCAACAAAGTGAATGTGACAAAACATTTTAAGGATAAAGCAAAACAATTAATAATCATAATTTAATTATAATATTGATATTGAAGTTTTTAAGTAGCGGCAAATAAAACTATATAAAAAATAACTAGTAAAGACAACAAAGATTTTTTTTTTTTTTTTGATTAAGTAGACTTGAACTCAATTTAAGGAGTCTGCTAAAGGCAATGCAATAAAAAACAAATAGCTACAAAAATGCATTGTTCTTAATATTAATTTGAGCTTTCATTCTATTGATTTAAATTCTATAACTATTAACTAAATATACTAAAAATACTAATTTTAAATATTTTAAATTTAGTTCAACTTAAAAAATTCCATTTACTGATATTGAAAATGTTTGAAATATACTAAAAATAAATTTTAAATATTTTTAATTTAATTAATTAAAACAAATTCCCTTTACTAACTATTGCAAATATTTTCAAATTTCTTAATTGATAACTAGATAACTAGATTAAGAATTAAATTAATTTTTTTTATATGCAAATGCTCCTCCCGGCAGGTCGATTGCTTTCGAAATGGAGCGCATCGTCAGTTGAAAGCTTGATTAAGTGCTCACGATTTGACACTATTCAGTCAGAGCTTGAGCAGAACTAGTTGCGCTGCGAATTAATTGTTAGTTTCAGCTAATGTCTTTGTTCGCAGCTTGTTTGACATTAACTAATTGCCAAGACGCGACGCGCAGCGTCCCATTGTCAAGGCGACAGATGACAAGTTGACAAATGTAAGGCAAAACCCGCCCACACTACACGAAACTACCCAAGCAAACCCTTCGACCCATCGACCCGTACTCAAAAAAACAAAAAAAAAAAAAGAGAGAGAGAAAAGGCTCTGAGCTTAAGCTCTGCTCCTAATGTGCCAATGTGTGGAGCAGCGAACTCGACTCTAATGACATTTCAAAGCAGGCACAATAACATTTGATGCTATTTATAAATTTACAATCCGCTTAACGTTTGCTAATCTCATAAGACCTGGTACCACTGTCAACCCCATTGTTAAGCCTAGGCAGCGGGGCAAAACTTTTGTGCCATTTGATTTTGCAGGCTCAGCTGCGCGCAGGAAATCGGCAAAAGAAAGTTTTTGCTTTCTAATACAACTTTTTTTTGTTTGCTCCTTCTGCTGCTTCTTCTTCTTCTTCTGCTTGTTGTTTTTGTGTTGCTGAAAACAATTGCTTTGAGCAGCTGAACGATACAGTTGTTATGTGAGAAGCACCAGATGGGATTGTCTCGGATTGACACGGAGGGGCTGAGCGGGTGATACAATATAGTTGACAGTATCAGTTGGGACAAGATTTAGTTTAAGTATCGGCTTATGAGTCAAGAAACATAACGAACTGGTTTGTGAACCGGTTCGTTAGTGAACCATTTTAGAGACCAGTTTCCATAGAACTCAGATATTTGTATAATGTGTGGATTAGGCATAAATAAGTATAATTGGAGCGCATTTCGAGCTGGTGCCACTCCAATTGGTTCATGATCCAGTTCATCTGAAACATATTCAAACTTTAGATTGATTTTTTAAATGCTTCAGAAAACTCTTTCATGAGCCAGTGCCGAACTGGTTCATTATGCAAATATTGTACAGCTTTGTTCCCATTTTCTCATAATCTGCATCATCTTCACTCCTACAGCTCTCTCTCTCTCTCTCTCTCTCTCTCTCTCTCTCTCTCTCTCTCTGAACCTATTTGTCCAACAACCACAGCCTGGCTGATGGGCCACTAACTGAGTCTAGGATATTTAATTTGCGGCCATAATTTCATTACAGCAACAATGAATGCCATGTTCACTCTGAGTTACCCTTGTTCTCACTCCCTCTCTCTCTCTCTCTCTCTCTCTCTCTCTGTCTCACTCGTATATCTACAGTTTTGGCGGTTGGTTGGGAAATTCAATCAGAGCAGCGCTGGTTCCAGGGCCGGATGTGCGGTGGGCTTTATCAACGGTATACGCATTTCAAAGCAAACACTTGCACACACACACACGCACAAACCACACACACACACACAAAGTTTATCTTTCGCCATTTTCAAGGACAATCCAGCTATGCAACAGGACATTTGGCAAACTGTATGGATGGGCAACAAACCTCGTTTCCTGTCCGTTTGCATATTTATTAATTTGTGTATCTATAGCTGTAGCTGCGCTGTATGTGTCCCTGTAACTGTATCTGTATCTGTGTTTGCATTTGTATGCGTATGCGTATTTACACGCTGCTAACATATTCATAGACAATTGGCAAATGTAATTAAATACGTTTACAAAAGCTTTTGCCAACTGGAGCGTTGCCTTTCGTGTGGAATTTCGGGTTTGATTTGTTGCCAGCCCCTGCGCCCAGCCCCTCTGACTGCCTGCCAGCCCGCAAAGCTGCTAGCAATCGCAATCAATGTGAACTGTGAGCCCCTGTTAAAAGTTGCAAAAGCTAATTAAGTCTGCAATATGTGGCAATCGCATTTATTCATTCTACATCGTTCGAGATTTTTGTAATAAGTTATACGATTCATAAAACCATTTCAACTCAATTAAGAAGAGTTTCTAATTAATGCGGATACAATTAACAATAAAAAGTTATAAATTGTTATGTTAAAAATAGTTTGATTGTGTTTCTTCTATGTCTATATACAATGCTTAAACTGTTTAGCGGATTTTTTAATTGAATTGTGTCAATCATATTGTTGAGCTTTATAAGCAACTAAGCTGAACTGCAGCAAAATTTGAGCATCAGTACTGGGAAAGCTCATTAAAGCTTGCATAATACATACAGTTTTTGATCAGATGAATCAAAGCTCCTTATTAATACATAAAAGCTTTCAATTAACTTTCTAGAAGCTTAATGATCAGCAAGTAAGAAAATTTGCAAGTTTCTGAAAGCTACATATAAGTAAAAGTCTAATATAAACTGATCAACAACTCATAAAAAAATCATAGCTTCATATGATACTATGCTGTATCTGATCAAGTTTCTGTGATGTCTCTCTCAATGTTACATTATAGAGTAATATCAAAAATTGTGGTATGAACAAGTTTAAAGTTTTACTTGAAAGCTCATTAAAAAGCCTATGAAAACTTTTAAATTATGCCAAACCATAAATTAAAGTCATATTTTTATTATTATTATTATTATTATTATTATTATTTTCTTTCATTGCATTCAACCCATTCAATTGCTTTAAAAATTGATTGAAAGTTCTGCTCAGTTAAAGTGTAAATTTCTTATGAATGAATCATTCCTGAATACTTTTATTACGCTACAAAACCAACACAGACTTGTCTTTAGGCTAAGTACCTCAACTCCAATCTTTTCCACAGAAGCTCACGACCTAAAAAAGAAAAGTGGATATGGAAAAGCTATTAAATGCAAATTATGTCAGCTTCATTATTGTCCACGCCTAGAAGACAACTTCTAGTCGCTGCCTTCGATGCATACAAATTACAATTAACCAAAAGTAGACAAAAGTACAAGCATATACATATACACATCTATACATAGGGATATATATCTAGGTTAGAGCGAGACAGATAGCTTGGTGTTCTTTCTTACGCTTACGGCTAATTAAATTGAATTCAATTGAAATTTAGAACGTTGCGCCTGGCACGTGATTCAGGCATGAAGCTCGGCGACTTCTTTGGCCCTTTTGCTGGTCGTGGCTCTTTTTCGGGTTTAATATGAAACGTAATTAAACGAGGGGCAACGGTAAATGCGTAATAATGAAAACTTTATGGCTTTTCGATAAACGCTGCTGATAGCATTTTTTAACTTTTTTTCTATTTATACAATATATAAAGAAAGAGCGAGAGAACGTGAATACAATAAGAAATGGGATTAAGAGTCGTGCTTTGTTTTTATTTTGTTAACTGCATTTTTTCCATATTGAACCGTGTTGATGATTTTGATGCCTTTGAAGCTGGCTGGCTACTAAATAAATTCGGTTAGTTGCATTGTTGGTTGACTTTTTGCGATATTGTTTACGCTTGCAGTCAAAGGCCGAACAACAAATTTTTTTCGCTAGAACAACAAAAGCCGAAAGAATGAACGAGACGAAACATACCAACTGAAAACCAAACTCAACCGGAAGCCAATGTAAATAAAATGCTGGGCAATGTTTGTTTCTGTCAAAAAAGAAAAGCGAACACTTTGATCTATAAATCCCCCCCTGAATGGTAAAAAAAAGAAGGAGAGTGAGACAGAGAGAGACAGAGAGAGAGAGAGAGAGAGAGAACTCCCCCCAGCAGCCCAACGCATCAGTCAAAGGAAATCGCGTGCACTCATCTCCCACTCTCTCTCTCTCTCTCTCTCTCTCTCTCTCTAGCAAAGGGTTTAAAGTTACTTTTGGAACATATTTTTGGTACAATTTGGAGAATTGTTTACATACACATACACACACATACACACATACCCTGGCAGAGTTGCGGGGGGTAGTTCGTTTAGCTACGATAATTAGCGGATGCGTTTGCATTTCAAAGTGAAACTCTAGCTGAGCCGAAGGTGGATCGACGAGTAGTGGTTGCCTCTGCTTGAAATTGATTTATTTATTTGATGTTTTTATTTGTTTGCTTTTCGGCTAATTTTATGGCGCCAACTCCGACTCCCCGCGTCCCCTGAGTGGCCTCACTCAATCGACACTCGACGTTTAGACAGGATTTTCAGTTCGGATTTGAGTCCATGTCCAAATGTTGTGCTTCAACAAATTCTGTTGCACGGCTGTTGAAAGATGCGTTTGTGCCACATTCAGATCAAATTGTTGTTTGTGTCCAAACAAGCTAATGCTCCTCCACATCCCCAACCCCACCAACGCAAACCTCCACGCCCACGCATTGGCCCCATGCGAACAGAGTTCGTATCATCGTCCAAGACAAGCTAACTAATGTCCAGCTATCAGAGCTATCAAGAGTTCCGCGTTAAGAAAATATTACAAATAGCGAGTGTAGAGTAGAAGAGCTGGGGAGTGTCTGACTGGGTTATACCCTGTATTTAATCATTATAAATAAATATAATATAATATAAATAAATGAGATTCCCAAACTTGGATAGACTAATCCATATCCTTTATTTAATCATTATATAGATATATGTAATGAAGATAAAAGTGAGTGCCGCAAAACAAAGATATCAAGAAAATTATTCTTTTTTTTTTCAATATTTCATAGATTATTAATTCATTAACATTGATAGACTAAACCATACCCTATATGAAAGCCACATAAAAAAAAATATTTGCACAAACTTCGGGCTATAAATTGATTAACTTCTAAAGACCATATATTAGACTTGCCTATATGCCATAAATTATGTTCAAATAGAATATAACTGACTAAGACATACCCTGTACTTAAGGGAAAAGAATGTTCTGTAGTTTAATTTATAAAGTCGTACAGATGCAACTTTATCAAAGTTTTATATAGTAACAATATGCATTTTGGGGACTGGCCGACTAGCACATTCTCCGTATTTTTCTTTAAATAAATCACAGCTGCCTTTAACAATATTTTTCGTTTTCAATATAATCATATAATACTACAATTGGCCTATGTGAATAGCAACTGGAACTAAGTAACTCTATTAAATATGCAGTTAAAGGGTATTATGGATATATATTTGTCCAAGTTCCAAGAATTTTGAATTCATTCTATCATATTTCAATACCTAATACAATTATGACTCATTCACACAGTTCTATAATCAAGTCTGGGGTATTAAGAGTACATCATCATCATCATCATCAGCATCATCTTCATTATCATCATCTACTTCCGGTGGGATGGGGTTACGAAAACAAGGCAACGCTACGTTGCTCGTCTAGAGACTTTCAATAGCAATCCTTGTCACTGGTAATTCAAGTTGACACACAGCCTCCACGATCGGCCCCACTGGATAGCGATTGGGCAGCCGACCAATCGTGAACTAATGTGTGCAGCGACTTTAGAAGAAATAGAAAGATAGAACTTACTAAAGTGAAATCTTTGACCGACCCCTGACTTCGAAAAATACACGATTTCTGAAATGTTTGCCCCTGGGCTGACAGCTGTCGCATTCTAGGACCTCAGTAAGCAGGAGTGACATCCTGCGGAAATGGCTCCTAGGTCAATGCTGCAGCTGCCTCCGTCCCGTTAAAACCCTGGCAGGCCTCCAAGTACGTTCGAAGATCGTCACCAACTGATTCTTCATTGGTGGTACAGGTTTAAGTTGATATATATCCTTAATTTGTGCAAGATCCTGGCTCTGAACATTGGCTCCCATAAGGACCAAAGTCAACCCTCGCATGGCCTCCCTGCTATGCACAGATAACCATGAGGATTGTTTGAGTAACTGTACACCCGATCTAAGATAGCGGCTTGGAGTCGGGACCCCTTAAAATGGAATTTAGAAAGACCCCAACAACCAAAAAAACAATCAGTGGAACACCACTGGAAGAGAGCGAGGCCCGTTTCACGGACCCACGGCTGGGCTTTGGCAAAAGCTCAAAAATGCAAAGGAGCCCTGTAGCGCAGGCGCCAAGAAGTGTGGAGGAAACTCCAAAAACCGCTGCCGCTGAAGTAGGTGTCCCAAACACTGTTGCAGAGGCGGTAATCTCTCCAAGGCATGAGTACATGTTGAAACTCCGGGCCGAGGAAGAGGATGCCATTCTAAAATGTCGCCAGGCGCTGCGGCGCATAAAGACCGCTGTCGCTAAACAAAAAAACATCAGTCTGGATGTTAAAAGCGGGGTATCCGACCTAGACGAACTACTCGATATCCTAGGACACTGTAGGAACTCCTGGAAGAAACTGGAAGCTGAAGCAACTAAGCAGAAGCAATTAGAGCCAGCAGCAGAGGCACGGATCTTGGAAACGGTGGAAACACCTACCATTCAAAAGAGACAAGCCCCTAGCCCCCTAGAGTCTGAGTCCGGCAAAAAACTTTGCAAGGGACAACAGAACTTGTGGCAAAAAGTCACCAGAAAAGGGACTTTGAAACAAAGAGCGGAAAAGACTACTTCGGCACCCGCAGAAAAGCCGAAAGTAGTAAAACAACCAGCAAAAAAAGAGAAGAAGAAACCTCCCCGTTCAGAAGCAGTCCTCATAAAACCTGAAAGTGGACAAAGCTACGTAGATGTTTTACGAAACATACGCAGCACAATCCAACAGGACGAAAAGGCAAACGTGAGAGGCATAAGGAAAACCCGATCCGGGGCACTCCTTGTAGAACTGAGCAGAGGGGAAAAGTTACATCCAGAACTAGTTGAAAAACTAAAGGCTACCGTTAAAAAAACAGCCACGGTAGCCGAGTTAAAGCCTACAGCGACAGTGGAGATCCGAGATCTAGACTCACTAACTGTAGAGTCTGAGGTGGCTGAGGCAGTGCGACAAGTCCTTGATAATTCATCAGTGGACTTGCGCATAAAAGTCACTGCCCCAAACAGTCGAGAGCAAGTAAGGGCCTTTGTAACTTTAGAAAGCCAATTAGCGGAGACGTTGCTGAGCTCAGACATTAAAATTGGTTTTGTCAGGGCTAGGCCCAGGATGTGTCAACCCATCCGCAGATGCTACAGATGCTTCGGGGTCGGCCATCTGCAGACCAACTGCACAGGACCGGACAGAAGTGGTGGTGGCATCTGCATTAGATGTGGTGAATCAGGTCACAAGATGAAAGACTGCAAAAAACCACCAAAATGCTGCATTTGCACGGATGCGGGGCGTACTTCTGTCGATCACATGCCGGGATCGCAGAAATGCCCAAGCACACGACAAACTACAGCAAAATGTTGAAAATTCTCCAAGGTAATCTACACCGGAGCAAAACGGCAGATGCACTTTTGACACAGATAGTAGCAGAACATGCTATAGATGTAGTGATCATCAGTGAGCAATATAAGCGAAAAGAGAACGGAGTTTGGTTAGAGGACGACACCAAGACTGCGGCCATATGGATCCCCAGTAGTAGTGGACAACAGCCACTAGAAAGCAAGATGGGAAACTGCTACGTCTACGCACGCTTCAGAGAAGTCGCAGTAGTCAGTTGCTACCTAACCCCTAGCGATGACATAAGCACCTTCCAGAATAAACTCGATGCAATCGAGGATCTCCTCGTGGATCGACGGCAGCCCTTCATTGTGGCAGGCGATCTGAATGCACGAGCAGTGGACTGGGGAATGTCGTCTACTAACTCTAGAGGACGAAAAATTATGGATATGGCCGCTAGGTCCGGGTTAGTGGTAGCAAACCGAGGAAGCAGACCTACCTTCCATAGGCCGGGATGTGAAGGCACAATACCTGACGTAACCTTTGGATCCGAACACATCGTAGATCGGATAAAGGACTGGAAGATACTCGATGACTTCACGGGAAGTGATCACGAGTATATATCATATGACTTCCAAAATACCAGTCAGCAAAACCACCCATCATACTCAAGAAAGACTTCTCATAGATGGGACATAAGTAAGGTGGATACAGGCAAACTACTAGCTGAATTAGATAGGCGAGAACGACAGTTCGACGGCACATTGACGTCGAAGCAAGTGGTCGAAAGAAGCCTAACCGCTATGGAAAGAGCGTGTAACGTATCGATGCCAAAAACGCACAGCAAACACGGAGGTAGACGACAGGCGTACTGGTGGAACCACGATATTGCAGAAAAAAGGAAAGTATGCATACAATGTAGAAGAAGGCTAACAAGGGCACGACGCTCTGGAAATTTCACGACGGAAGCGTTAGCAGCCAAGATTGCGAGAAAAGAACTGTCGATTGCTATCACACGCAGTAAGCATGACAAGTGGAAAGAGCTCTGCAAAGATATAAATAAAGACCCTTGGGGACTTGGCTACAAGATAGTCATGAAAAAGCTGAGAAACTACGGAGCAGTGCCAAACGTGGATGATGACACGATGGATCACATAGTGGAAACACTATTTCCAGCACACATCCACGAGGCGCATGAGCGAGCACCCGTAGAGCTCGATGGTTTAGTCCCAGATTTCACCGAGGAAGAACTCAACATTGCAGCTCTCTCCCTGAAGAACAAGAAAGCGCCGGGACCAGATAATATACCGGCAGAAATACTGAAGGTGATAGCATCAGGACGTCCCACTTTTCTACTTAGGATGTATAACGCATGTCTAAAAGAAAGGATATTCCCAGAAGCGTGGAAAGAACAAAGACTGGTGCTCATTAGCAAAGGCAAAGGCGATCCCAATACACCCTCGGCTTATCGCCCATTGTGTATGTTAAACACAGCTGGGAAGCTTTTAGAAAAGCTCATAAGACCTAGACTACTCGCAGCAGTAGAGGCTGCTGGAGGACTTAGCCCTAGGCAACATGGGTTCAGAGCTGGAAAATCCACAATGGGAGCTATCGATGAAGTGGTTCAGGCAGCCAGAGCTACGCAAAGAGGAAATGCATACTCGCGCCCAGTTGTTCTGTTAGCAACGCTGGACGTTAAAAACGCCTTTAATAGTGTAAGGTGGACTGATATGCTTACTTCCTTGGAACACCGCTTCCAGATACCGGAGTACCTCATGAATATGATCAGGAGCTATTTGCAGGATCGAATACTCCTGTACTCCACGCAAACTGGAACAAAACGATACAGAGTAACTGGAGGAGCTGCACAGGGGTCAATCCTGGGACCAGACCTGTGGAATATCAGCTACGACGACATCCTAAGACTGGAAATGCCTGAAGACACCTTCCTTATTGGTTATGCCGATGATATCGCAGCCGTCATTACTGCCAGAAACACCATAGAGGCCCAAAAGAGACTTACCCAAGTCATGATCCGCACACAGACATGGCTCAGCTCTCGAGGATTGGAGCTTGCCACCCATAAAACAGAGTTACTTCTGTTCACGGGGAAGCAGATCCCAACCGAAATAGAGATGCGAGTAAGCGGAAACCTGATAAGGACGCAGAGGACAGTGAACTATCTAGGCGTTAGGCTGGACAGTAAACTTACCTTCTGGGAACAGCTGAAGTATGCCACGCGGAAAACAGCGACAGCAACGGGGTCTCTGAGTAGACTGATGGCAAACGTTGACGGCCCGACGGCAGGAAAACGGAGACTCCTCATGGAAGCGACAAATGCAATACTGCTATATGGCAGTGAAGTATGGGCGGATACCTTAGAGGCGAATGTAAGGCGAAAACCGATGCTAGCTGTGCAACGAAGAGCAGCCTTAAGGATAACATCGGCGTACCGCACAGTCTCCGGGGCGGCCGTGACTGTGATAGCAGCAGTCATACCGGTTGACTTGCTTGCCCAAGAGCGCAAAAAAAATATGGAATCTTCGGCAAAGAGGAGAATACTCAGAACATGCGGCAAAGAGCATACGACAGCAAACCATAGTCTCGTGGAAGGCGAGATGGTCATGCGAAAGGTATGGAAGATGGACCGCTAAAATAATCCCCGATCTGGAGCAGTGGATAAATAGAAAGCACGGTGAAACGTCTTTCTATTTGACACAACTACTCTCCGGACATGGATACTTTCGAAAGTACCTAAATAAAATGGGGAAAACTGCCGAATCCAGCTGCATTTACTGCGAAAATGCAATGGACGATGCAGAACACACCTTCTTCAATTGCAAAAGATGGTCGGAAGAAAGAATCGACCTGGCAGATACAGTAGGTGAAGTCAAAGTAGAGACGTTAGTACAGCAAATGTGCAGCAGCATAGACGCTTGGAAAAAAGTCTATGACTTCGCCGAAAAGGTTCTGCGGCGGAAGAAGTATGACCTGGACGCAGGCACACAGAGGGCAACGCTCATTTAGAGCACACAATGGGGTTCCACCTTGAAGGTTAATGCGGGATATCTCCTGGTTCCAAGGTGGATTTGAGCCCCAGAAGAGGAGGATTTTTTAGTCGGTAAGCAGTTATGCAGTCCGACACACCGGTCAAAGTGACGACATGACTGACGGTGCATAAAGCATTTTTTCCTACCTCAGCCCAACAAAAAAAAAAAAAAAAAAAAAAAAAAAAAAAAAAAAATCATCTACTTCCCACACAGGAAGCTGATTGTAGTTGGACAGGGGAGGAGGAGGCCGAAAGGAGTTGCGAGGGCAGCTGCTGCTCACATTGCAGCTGCTGCGCATTTGATTTGAAGCGCTTCTCGTTTACGTTCAATTGAGTTTATTGATGCATATTTGAAATCAACTTTCCTAGCGGGGCGATGGGGCAATGGCAAGGGCGAGGGCGTGCTCTAGTGCCTGGTGCCGACTGCCTGCTGCCTGCTGCCTGTTGCCTGGGCACAGCACTTGAAAGTGCAAAAATGCAATTAATTAAGCGCATTTATTTGCACATTCAATGGGCCGAACGGAAATCGAACGCGTGCCGATGCTCGAGTGTCTCACAGATGCCTCTGCGGTAGCCAAACCAATTAATGCCGAGGGACCGCACAGCGAGCCAAAGGTTAAGCATATGGATATGAGAGCAATATAAATAATGTCACAACAGGTGCTGGGGGTGGCAGAAGTCGCAGTCGAAGGTTGCCTATAATTAGAGCTGTTGGGCTGGGCAGGTCTCACTAGAGGTGTGAAAGGCTAAGAAATATGTTCATTAGGGACTATGATTTTTAGAAATAATATTAAAAACTATTATTAGGTATGTATTGCTATTAAGTTAGTCTTACACATAAACTACAGTAGAATCTGGTTATAACGATATAAACTCATTTGGTTCCGGATATAACGACGGTCTTTTGAGCGTCGTTATACGTAGATTCTACTGTACATTATTTAATTTATCTGATTTATTCATATGCGAAATATTTATATTAATTATATTTATAATTAATTAATATTTATATTAATTAATGGCTTATTTATTTTCCTTCAATTTTCAATCATTATATTTTTTCTCTATTTTATAAATTAAACAAATTTTATATAAAATTAATTCTAACTGGTTTTTAATGCTATTTGCTCTTGGTTATTTACTTTGATGTATTTTTTAATAATTTAAACTAAATTTTTTTAAATTTCATTTTTCCACACCAAAAAAATTTTTGTACTCTCTGGCCAAAACTAATATTGAACTGGAACTGATTCATATATATTCACTTAATTTAAATAATGATTATTATTAAATACTTATCATATATTAAAATCGACTTTATATTAATTAATAAATACATTGATATTGTTAAATTTATTGCTTAACCAGTAACCAGTTCTCAAACACTAGTTCATTGCAATTTAATATAATGTTCAACTATTTTTGTTTGTATCCATAGTCCTTCACTGGCACAGCAGACAAATTATATAATTAGACCGCAAACAATTCTATCGGATTAGTAGCTGACCCCATGTAATCAGTCCCATGAACCCGTTGTCGATGACCACAGCCTGACCAATTGTGGTCGAGCCTAAAAACGGTTGAAGAATGTACAAAAAAATCTGCGCCCACATACACATGCACATGCACACACACACACATACGCATACACACGCAGGCACGCAGTGAGTTCATTAAACGCAGCGCGTCTAATTAACGCGCAATCGAGTTAATTTCTCTTCTAACCGAAGCGGTTAATTAAGAGTGCAGACGGAGTCAGAGTCGAAGATGGAGTGGGAGATGTTGGAGAGAAGGCCGAAGAGGAGGCTGTGGAGGAGGCTGTGGAGGAGGCTGTGGAGGAGGACCTGCAGTCAGAGCAAATTATGCGCTAAAGTGTCTGCAATTGGATGACTTTTCGACAAATTCACATGATCCATCTGCCAATATATATCATTGGCATTCAATGAAAGAGAGAGAGTGAGAGAAAGAGAGGGAAGACGATGATGATGATGATGATGCTGCTATTGCTGCAGTTCTGGTCAATGGTAATTCAATTAAGCTTAACCAGCGGCCGGGCCATTGTTTAGTTTGTTGAGCCCGATTGAAGACGCGTTTGGTTTTTGGCCTTATCTCTAGAAAATTTGTGAGAGACAACAGCGGCAGAGGCAGAGACAGAGGCAGCGTCGGCTATAAACTAGCCGTCAGTCGAATGACTGATCCGCTTTAATGCTAATGCCCAGCGAGAGAAATGGTGAGGAGTGGCAGTGGCGGGAGGCGGGTAAGTCGAAGAGCGAGAGCTTAGCCCGCATCGAGGAGTGCAAATGGAGCGCCCGCAGTTTCACGGCGCTATAAACCAGGTGACTTTAGTGGCTCAGCAGCTCAGCGGCTCAGCGGCAGGTGTGCGTGTCCACAATTGGTTAGCTGCAAGAGCACACACACACAGAGGGGAACATATATGGAGAGAGACACTTGCAATGAGCAAGCCGAGAGGGTTAGTTGACAAGTTGCTGGAAATAGAGGTGGAAGGAAATATGGGTGAGCTTATATAAGGATAAAAATTGAGTAATTTAATATACATATACTATAAAATTGCTATACAAAATAATTTTAAAAATGTAAATATAATCATAGTGCTATTATATATACAATATATTTAAATGAAAAGAAAAAAAAAATTCAAATTTAATATATTGATAATATAAAAAAAATAAAATAAAAAAAAAAAACAAAAAATTTAGTTTTACAAAGGTTTTTCAAAATTAAATAAAATATATTTAAAATTAAAATGTATGCATTTATATTTTTATACCCAAACTTATAAATTACATTTATATAAAAATAGTAAAAAAAAAAAAAAAAAAATGGATTACAAAAATTATTTATGAACTATATTATATATTATATTTGTATAAAATAAAAAAATAAAAAATTGGAAATATTTAAAAATCATATATTTTATTCTTTTTACAAACATCTCTAATTTATATATATGAGTTGTTGTTTTTTTTTTTTCTAAATATTTTTACATACATGGGTATACTTATTTATATACTATATATACATATTATATTATTATTATTTATATTATTATTATTATTATATTTATAAATTTCGTTTGCTAAATATTTGTCCATTACATATGTTCGTAAACAAATTTCTTAAGCCACCCTCGCTTGGTCATTCAACAAAGTGGACTAAAGTCAGCGTCCAGCTTATCAATGCGGCTCATAAAAACGACTAATATGCCCGAGTGCATTTGCATGCGAATTAGCAATGCGAACAATCTCACAGCTCAAAGCTAGAAAATTCATCGGCAAAAGTGTGAAAATTATAATAGATGTCAATAAAGTTGTCAAGGTTTCGCTTGATTTTAATTGCTGTCGCCGCCCGCCCTCCGGTCGATGTGCAACATAAAATAGCAAATCTTATGATTTCAATTAACTTGCAGAGTGATGCGTGATGCCCAGCGCCATCAAACGCACCACCATCGATTGCAGCACTCCAGCGATTCGCACTCACACTCCCGCTTGATTCGGCATTAAATTACGTTTTTATTTGCCGTTTGCCGTTAACCGGAAATTGCGACATACGCACGGAAGTCAAGTCAATAAATGGCCGACGTTCCACACGCTCTGTGGAGCACCTACATAGAAGAGCCGCCTTGCGCACCCACCCACCCAGCCAACCACTGCAGAAACTAGTTACACAAATTGCAAAACGAAAATAAAGAAACTCTATCACATTTATGAAACTTCAATTGTCCGAAAAATTGAAAAAAAAAAGAATTAAAAAAAATAAAACAGAAAATATTGAGCAGAAAATATTGAAAAAAAAAAAAGAAAATTGTTTTTCAATTAAAAAGTTTTTTGCTGCTGCGTGCAGACAAATTTGGCATTCAATTTGCCCACAGGACAGCTCGCAATGTGACTGTGTGTGAGTGAGAGAGGGAGAGGAAGATAGAGAGTGTAAGAGTGTGTAAGAGGAGCACCTGCTCAAAGTTAACACAGCCGCATAGGCATTACGATATATGCTCAGCTATTGAAAGATGGAATTTCCACAATTTGCTGCCTTTCAGTTTACTGTTTTGTACATTTGATATTGTTGCAAAAATATTTTTTATTATTTTCAATTTTCATTTGATTTAACTAAAAGCTTAATTACTTTCTCGTTCATATTGCTGGTATTTTACTTTATTTTATTACACAAAAAGAATACTTCATTTGCTTTGACTTGACTGAAACTAAAGAATGTCAATAAAATGCATGCATTTTATTTCGAAATCTAATATCGTTGAATAAGTAGTGAGGTAGGCTTTCTTGGATTGGGATATGTTGAAGCCTTAGGCTCCTGAACTGCTTTATTAAGCTTAGTTCATATGCCGTATCATGCGTATTTGGATATAAAATATAGAAATCGCATAGATCAACTATAGATATTTTTTTTATGGTGTGTATACCTTGTTATTGTTTATATGCTTTAAATATGAGGACCCAAACATATCAAGAATTTATACATATTTAGTTGATCTATATGATCTATTTATGCCATGGCACTTGAAATCAAATCAATTTCTCACATATTCATAATTAATAGTAATAATTGAATTATACACTTTAGATGTTCTCTAGCTAAATATAATATTTTGATTTATTATATATTATTCATATATAATATACTTCATTATTAAATAATTTATTGCGAGTTTTTAGCCTAATTGAAATCAAGTCTAAAATTATTTCAAAAATATATTTAAATAATGAAATGTTAGGCATTACCGAAAAATATATATGTATCATATCTATCTATCTATATATATACTTCATCTCTCAACACTTTAGAGCAATCCTCTCATGTCTCCGCTGGCCACACACGTCGATCTCAAGGTGTTAACTACCCTGTCTTCTGGCTGCGTCGCTTGTTTGCAGAGAGACGCCGCCGTGACCTTTTCGATAAGCTCCAAAAGTCTGAAGTTTGCTTAGGATTTAGCGCAGGGTTTACTTCATTTGATGTTTAACTTTTATTTTATTTTATTTATTTTGTTTTTTCTTTTTTTTTGGCTGCGGCCATAAATTATGCGCAGTGCGAGCATATTTGATGGCACAGGGCCGGGCCGGGCCAGGCCAGCAAGCAACACCTGCGGCTCTACTCAACTTCCTGGCTGGGTCATTAGGCAGTCAAGGAGCATAATCGAAAGAAGAGAGAACAGGAATTTTTTGGGGCTTTGGTACGTACAGTTTGTTTGCCGATAATGTCACCCGCATTCCAGTTTGCTTTCGATTTTTGAGATGCGGCGCACGTATGCATAGAGGCGAACCCTTGCCAACCCCGGGAAGGCAGCCGGATAAGGCGATTTTTGTGGTCTCGGCGTGGCGTTGGCCATTGCTAATCTTAACACAACATTTAACTTGCCTACTTGGCTGGCTATCGTGAAGCCGCACCACCCAACCACCACCCACTGTGCAGTGCACGTGTGCAACATTAGATTCGTCTCATTGCAGGCGTTCATCTTGCTTCTTGGCCGGCGAGCCACGCGCCACGTTTCATGTTGGCCAAGATGCAATTGAGTTGAACTAATCCAAATATTATCGCAGCCATGCAATGACAATAAAGCCAACATCATTAAAAAATTTTATGCTTTTGATTAATAACGCCAACGCCTGGCCCCGCCCCCTGCCGCGGCACTGTGCGCCCTTTGATCAACTCTCAGTGTGTTGATAAATATTTGATAGCAAAAAGAAATTCTCAGTGTCATTTGAGGGAAACACACTTCACACACACACACACATAGGGATATAGAGAAAGGGATCCATTAGGCAGTGATACGACAATTTGTAAAAGGTCTCGAAATGTTTTTCAGAGTTTGCTCGCAAATTGCGTGGGCAGATGACAATTCGAGCGGGGTTTGAACTTGTTTACCCGCGCGATATGCAAAGCAGGGCGAACGTGTCGGAGGTGCAACAAATTGGTTATCCTAATGGACAGCTGCGAATGGCTGCACAATGCCAGGCAAATAGATTATGTTCGCCTCTATCTGGATGTTCGAGTCAATATTTGTAGATATGTATGTATCTATGCACACACTGAATCGGTTTTATGTTACACTCTCATTGCTTCGATGGATGAGGATATCTAGCGGAGATATATTTACTTTATGGGCAACTCAGCTAAATGTTAAGGGTTAGATTGGTAAGGATGGCGTGTCTTGGGCAAAAGCTGTAGCACCGAGAGTGATGATAAGGTAAGGATAATCATAATGAGTGTTCCAATTATAATGATGTTAATATTATTAGTCATTGCACTGTCTAGCGATATTTGAGGATAACAACCTCTGAAATATTAGTTGCGGCAGTGTTTCGTGTGTCATCTTCAGCCAACCTTATCTATGGTAGAACCACTTTTGGATGTCGCGTATAAGCCTGAATTGCCAGTTTTGCTACTGGAAGAGCCCAGATGGACCATATTAAATAGTTATAATTATATCCCATCATAATGACAATGATAATGATCTTTAAAATTATTTTTCTGCAGTCTCAGTCAAATGGTCACCCTAAATGATATATCGGACTGCATGCATGCAGGCTAAAAAAATTCCTTCTTCTGGAGGTACTTTTACAGCCCACGTGCATAATATACCTCAGGAACCAGCTTTATTCCTCCATAAACTTCAAGCTGTACTCAAACTTCTCTGTGTCTATACTTTAACCGTACCTTATCCTTACGGCTCCAACGTCTAGATCCGTAGTAAAAGAGTCTATACTAAGTCTATACTCTATACTCGCTTGATTATTATCTCTAATTAAACTTCTTGGATAGAGTCTGCCAATTTGATCTCTTCTTCAATTAGTAAAAGAATCTATTCTAAGCAACTCCTTTCATTATGATGTCTAATTAAACTTGTTGGATACATTCTGAGACTTCTTCTATCCACCTTACGCAGTGGAAATTAGTAATGTTAATAATAATGATAATGACAGCAATAATAGTAAAAATAATAAATAATTACAACTAAAATGAAATTGACAATTATATTAATGGCTTGCATTGGGTGTTTGTATATTTCGAATATTGATAGTAAGACCTGAAGTACTTTTGCCAGATCAAGTCATTAACATTTCTTAGTTTACATTATGTAATTTCGAATAATGTAATTTGTTAATTTTAGATCCTCACCATTCGGCTGCCCGGCTCTAGTTGATTAATAGTGGCTTTAAGTTTTGCATTAGCTCAACGCCTCATTGCGCATTCCGTTCCAATTATAATTTCATGGCATCACAAAAACTGTGGGTGGGGGAGCGAGAGGCTGTGCCGCGGCTCATTAGGCATAATTTATGAATGGGCTGTCAATAAAATACGAGTGTCCACAATGGTTAGGCATCGAAGTTCTCAACGACAACTTTCTAAAAACTTAACAGAAACGTAGCTACTTAGGCATGCGCACAAATTTATACTGTAATAAATCAGATGCAAATGGCTTCTATATACAAGAAAACCAGCTCGTCGCGAGCCAATTATTTTAATAGTTTTTGGCAGCAGCAGCAACAACAACAACAACAACAATCAACTGAGTCGAGGGGCCAAACCACTCGGATTAAGCAATTCAGTGTGAAGTGCTGAATGTGCTGCATGCAGCCAAGAGCTTTCAACACCCCGTCAAAATGCTTTGACAAGCATCACGCTAAAGGAATGCAGCCTTAATGGCATATGCTCTATACGTATGCCCCTCTCCCTCCCTCTCTCGCTCTCGTTCATTTGTTGTGTGTGTTCATAAAAATACCAAAAATTACTTTCACTCAGTGTTGCCCGTTTCCCATCTATACAATAAACCAAAGAAAATCAACTCGAGTAGCTGTGTGGAGAGAGAGAGAGAGAGAGAGAGAAGGGTGAGGGCAAAGAAGGGGGAGAGCTTAGGCGCCGCTCGCTATGTTAAACTAGCGATACAAACAAATTATAAAATGCATTCATTTTACGATCGAACCCGAACAGGTGACCACAGAAAGGCGTCGCCTAATCATCAAGTGTGAGTAGCTTAAGAGAGAAGCAACAACAACAACAACAAAACATATTTAAATGAGCAGCCGAGACGAATCTGCTTAGCAGAAGGTTACAAAAAAGATAACAAATTATTTTCAAGCACGTCAGATAAATAATTAAAGAAAAGCATTTGAATTAAGCAGACCTGATATGCCAACAGCTTTAATGAGCTACAAATGCAACGGCGCCAATCCTAACTGTTGCCGCTGGAATTTCTATGGAGGTAAAGTGAATCAAAAGTTAAGATATGAAAGAAGCTGTTTAATATTATTTAGTTGATATTTTGAAAAAATGTTATCTCGTTATAAGCTCATAATTTTTAACGATATACTTAAGAATAGTAAGTAAATCTTTAATATTGTTTAAAGCTATTTATATATTCATGAATTCCCATTTTTACGCCTTCAAAGTCATCCCCATCAAATATTCTACTTTTATGGAAACCTTTTCCTACTTTAACAAATTTTTTTTAAGCCGTCTATAACTGCTAAATCGTTCCTTTATGGATTTGCATGAAGATTTCTGGACTTATGTTTGAAGATGAGGCGTAGTATAAGAACTGATCGTGGTATAAGAACTTATAAGTCATCTTAAGTAATTCCCTTTCAGTAAGATGTATAAGATCTTTTAATGATTTTACTCAAAGAAATATGCAATATATATATTTTATATAATATATATTATTTTATTAATAACATTATTAATATCATTACTCACACTAAAAATTAATATCATTACTCACACTAAAATTTATTCGATTAATTTATTCGATTTATATTTTCCGATAACACATATAATAACACATATTACAACGATTAGTCATACTAAATAGCCTGCAAGACCCCAACAATATATTTCTTGTGAATATTTTGTTGAGCTGCTGCTCAACTGCTTGGCCAAGCCCACCTTTTCTTATCTGTTTAATTTCTTATCACATTCAAATGGAAAAGCAACGTATTAGATCACTCGGCACTTTTATAAGAGACAGCCAGACAAATTGTCATTGCCAGAAATCTGGTTAAAGGCTGCCAAAGGCTGAGGCAGAGGGAGAGAGGAGGCAAGGCTGTAGGAGAACTACTGCATGGAGCATGGAGTGCATGGTTAAAGGCTGCCAAAGGCTGTGGCAGAGAGAGAGAGGAGGCAAGGCTCTCCTTGGAGAACTACTGCATGGAGAGTGAATGAGACCATAACTAAACCCTTTTGGCCACGTTGAGGGTCTTTGTGGCGACAACAATAATTCAAATGAGCGCCGCATTATTCAAAATCACGTGACAGTTGGCGGCGTTAACGAATCGAGTCAGTCACTCACTTTTAGTTGGAGAGACGAGCGACGCTTCGCTCTCTCGCTGTCTCTCTCTCTCTCTCAGTCTCACTATCACACACTACTTGGCTGTGATTCATGGCGGACACTCATTATAACCGGCAGCTATCGGAAATGGGTATGATGGGCTAGAGAGAAGAACATAAAGTATTTTTGAAGATATTGCAGATGACATGATCTCTCTCTCTCTCTCTCTCTCTCTCTCTCTCTCTCTCTCTCTCTCGTATATTGATTCTGGATTATAGGAAACTCGAAATATTTTCTTTTCAATTTTATAGAAATTATGAATATTTTACTTCATTTCAATGAATCTATCGCGGTATCTGCTAGTCGCGCATTCCCTACTAAACTACTCCTGCTTAGTCGCTGCTGCTGCTGGCCTTTTCTCCTAATCGCCTTGGCGACACCTTCGCTCGCTCGTAGGCGCGTTATCCACATCATCAAGAGCGCTGCCCCGTCGCAGAGTTGCCAGACCGTAACTAAAATGAGATGCCAAACAAAATGCAATTACGTGTGTGTGCGCGCTGCGAGTTGAAAGGGGTTAGGGACCAGGAAAGGTCGCAGGGACTGGGCAGCGAATAAAATTCCTTATCGCGCAGATAGCCATACACAGAGTGGGGAAAAAGAGAGAGCGAGAGAAGGTTGGAGAGAGAGGGAGGGTGAAGCTGGAGAGGGGGTCAAGATAAGTGCCGGCAACAAAAGGCGCTGCAGCAATTAATCTTCGCTTCTGAGTTGCCTTCCAGGTGAATTGTGTGGCATGCGCCCCCGGGGCACACACACGTTTGTGTGTGCGTGTGTGTGTGTGTGTGTGCGTACCTCCACTTCTCTGTATAAACAGAACCTTATGCTGCTGGGACTGCATTCAACTTTAACTTATTGAATTATAAATTATTGCGTGGACGCCGTCTTGGCAAGACCTTCGCCTAACGTGGCCAACAAACTTTTGGCCATTGACAGCTATTTGTATGCCCGCCCACAAGACGATAAGAAGTATATCGATTCTAATAAAAAACTCTGATACTGTCCTGTTGGCACTTAACCTTATTTTATCGAAAAACCATTGCAGAAGCTAAGATAGAGTATAAAAGAGTCGTATAAGGTGAAAAATTTTGAAATTAATAAATTGAAGAAAATCAAATTTCCTCGACGTAATTTCTATGGTTTCCATAGATTGTGGATTTATGAATTCTATATATGTATATATATGGGCTTCATAAGTTCTATAAGCTCTATAGACTTGGTAGTCTATAAATTCTGTGTTCTACTGGTTCTATGGGCTCTATAGGCTCTATAAGCTCTATAGACTATGTAATCTATAGATTCTTTGCTGTATTGATTATATGAGTTCAATGAGTTCCATGTATTCAATGGGCTCTATGAAGGCTTACAGGGTCCATCAGTTCAATGGATTCAATGAGTTTTAGGGATTCTATAAGGAATATATTAATTCAATTTTCTAAATATTAATTGCAGAAATTTTCTTTCCATTTCAATTTTCATTTACTATCAAATTCATAAAAATGTACAAACATTTTTTCTTCCACATAAATTTTTGCTCAACTAGGAACGAGTATAACGAAGTCGACTCTGGCAGACAGAAAAAATTCGCAGTCGTTTTCGTTTGGCCCAGACCCAAAAACTCGCATGACCCAAGTAATTTGCCTTATGATTTTGGCCTGACTCGTCCGCAACGTGTGAAAAACTCAGTCAGGCGTAAGTGCGTCCGGGCTTATGGGTATCTGGATTGAGGCTCCGGAGGTTCAAGAGGTGGCAAAGCATATGCTCGGCATTCACCTTTTGTGTGCCTGGGGTTTGGCCACAGTTACGCAGCGAAGCGTAAGAGATGGACACACGTCTAATCACCTGGAAGTAATATGCAGTTATCTATGCGATTTATTGATCCCGTCTGACATTGAAACCCATAAAAGAGAAGAAGACCAAAAAATTGCTGATGCTTCAATTTGCCAATCCGAATCCAAGCTCGAATTGAAATTCAGTTTGAAATCTATTAAATAATTTCAGTGCGTGACAAACATCCCATTGACCCAGATTTTGTAGTTTTCAAATATATTTCGAGAAGTTTTCGAGATGAGACTCAACAAATTCAATGTTTTTTGTGTTTTCGGTTTTTTGTTTTCCACTTTTATCTTAAGTGCACTTTGAAGCATTTTATTTATTGCACGACTTTTTCTTTCTTTCTATTCGGAAAGTGTTTCATAACTCAGAGAGCAGAGCGCGCAGTCTCAAGCCCCGAACCATGGACCACACGTCGCCTTTGTCAAGTGTCGCCCGTTTTTAGATATGATGGTACCATCGTCTCATCCACTGCAGAGGAGGCGGCGTGTGTGGCTTTTATTGTCTACACATAAAAAAAATATACAAACCAAACCAAAACGAAATGAAATTTACTATTTGTTACATTTTGAGCGCATCGTTTGGTGTTTTTTTTTTTTTTTTTTTTTTTTTATCTATCGGGGTCTTTGCCTCTAATTGCATAGAAATGCGTTCACATTCATATATATGTCGCCTCAGATATTCGCCGGGCTGCGTTTATATTTTTTATAGCTCACTGAGGGCCTCCGTCTGGCCTGGGAGTCTGGAATCGTTTATAGCGCGCTCCAATTTGATCTGCGCTCGTTGCGCACTTATTGTCTCTATGTTGTGTCGCTCGTTTGATGTATTCGAGATAAGGGCGGAACTGAGCTCTGACCTTTTGGCAACGGGGCTCCAAGCCGAGGCCCATTCATCATTTGGCGGCCTGAACTTGGCCTCATTCGGCGAAGCAGCCGATGATAAGCTGCAATCATACTAAGCAAGAGAAAAGTCTTAGGAAATGTAGAAAATTATATGAAGAAGTAAATGGAAGACAAAGAGATTTTCGAAAATCAGCAGAGCCAGAAATTCAAAACTAAATTTTTGCTTAATATTTTTGAGTTTATTTGCTTCTGTTGTTGCTGAACACAAATGCTGCGCACTGAAACAAAAAACATACAGCGGTCGGATCGCTAAGTTTATACAGTTTTTATTTGAAGCTCTTGTAGATACACTATGTCAATATTTATAGAATCATTGTATTAGTTAACTAGTTCTAATAATAGTGAAACTATGGTGCACTGAAAAAATTATTTGATTATCAGTGTGAACTTTTTGGTTATCGAAAAATTAGGTAGTATATATAATTATTACAGGTCATCATAGAAGAAATGCTGAAAGTCTATTAGAATTACATGAAATTTAAAAAAATATATAGAATCGGATTAATCCTAGTAAAAATCCATTGCATTGCATTAAAAACAATATAAAATATCGTTAATGGGATTAGAAAAGTTTAACTTGTACAAATTGAATAAAATGTATATATAACGTTGATCAGTGTAAGGGTATATTAGGTATTCCTAGAAATAAGATAGCACAGCTGCTGGAAGCCTATCATAAAATAACTCATGAAATTAAATTTCTACTTAAATTGAGCATATTCTCGGGAACTAAGCAAAATATTTTAATATTAATTCATATATTTTTTTATTTACTCTAAATTGAGTTAATATGCAGAATAGTTTTATCATTCTTAGAAAAAGTTTGCTTACAACTAAGCAAATCAAATTGTATGGCTTGCACACAGTTTATACAATTTATGTCGCTGACTTTTCCTTTCGTTCTGTTTATTTATTTTTTAACGATCCACTTCAGTTGAAATTTGATGCTGCATTTTGTCAGCTCTCAAGTCTCGGGCGATAAGGAATTTGTTTGGCTGTGTAGAGCAATTGAAGAGGCTATCGCATGGGCTGCTGATAGCCTTCACAAGTTGAAACTAAAATCATTTCGAATTACTTTTAGTTTGAAAGTCTGCAACCCCGTGCCTCAGTCAGTCGGCATTTCCCACAAGTTCAGCGCGTCATTTGCCAAATGTGTTGAGCGTATATTTGAGATTAAGGAGAAGAGGAAGAGGGAGAGAGGGAGATGATGGGAAAACGCGGTGAGGTAGGGCAATTGATTGATATTCGAGCTGGCTTCGACTGCTGTTTACCAAAGTGATAACGCGGCTCAGATTATGTTGTGATCCGATCACAAACTACAAAGAGTGTGTGTGCGTGTGTGTGCGAGTGTGTGCGCATCATTTTTCACATCACGTGCCACACGCGGCCAGCAAATTGCGACATTTTGCAACACGCGTTTGCAACCTCTTAAATTTCAACAATTGTCGCATCGAGTACTTACCCTGCTCTACCCTCTGCTAACCCCTGACCCCATCATCATCAAAGCAGCTGCAACAGCATTTGGCAAGCATTTCTCAGCCACACTGCCAGACAGCCAGACAGCCAAATCCTACTACGTCTTGTCTGCCGCGACAGCCACTCAAATTTCCACACAGCCAGACCAGAGCCGAGTCGAGCAGACCTGACTGACTAAAACTAACCCATGCAGTAGACGATACCCCACCCCATATCATATTCCTTGGCATTCCTTTTTCTTTCGCTTTTTTTGGCAGCTACTCTACTCTGCTGGCTTTCAATGCGGCTATAAATGGAATTAAAATTCCAAATTAGCTTGCTGCAGTTGCAAATAGTCAAAAGCAGACTCTGGTCATAAAAATAAAATAAAATGCCAGAGCATTATGAATTTATGTGCGGGATTTAAGAGTTTTAGAAGGCCCTAATGCCATATTATTATTAAAAATATAATTTATAATATTAAGGAAATTTAAGTAAAAAATAAGTGTATATGATTTGTGTAAAGTTCTACCGATTGTAAGAGAGTCGAGGTAATCAACAATTTTTGAGTAAGATAAATATTATTACAATATATTTTTAAAACATTTAATGAATGAAACTAAATTTAAATCGGATTTAGAATTAAATTTAAATAAACCCAAATCATATTTTTTAATGATACACCTCTGCTTTATCATACACATTTCTATATATTATCATCTAATATGACACAGCCTTATAATATTGCCGAAATTTTATCAATTTCTTTACCTTGGCTTTAAGATGGTAATCTTCAGAGGAAGACAGTTCCTTCATAAAAATTTTTTATAAATATAAGAAATATGCCAAATGCAGCTGCCATTATCTCAATAGAAACCCTAAAAGATCTAGCTCTCTAAAGGACGAGATCTGAACAGTTTGGAGAGATAAACATCAATCTGCCAAAACCATATTCAATTTCCTTTATTCGGGAGTTTAGCTCTTTTAGTTTCACTATTACAATAATATTCTATGGCTTCGTTGAGATGATTGCAATCTTTAATTAAAGTTATCTAGATGAAGCTGCAGAGAATATTAGATACATTCACATAAATTGAGCTTTATTGAAAGTGTGTAAAAATAATAAACTAAAATGTTGCTTAATTTTAAATATTTATGCTATATCATGTTTATAAAAATAATAGTCTTAGAATTTTAAGAACAAACTGGTTTATATAAGTAGATAGAGCTACAAATCCCAGAAGCCATATATATAGTTTCTCGTCGAATGTTTGCCACAATGATAATCGAAATGAGTTGCATACTTATTACCACAATTTAGCCACCCCGCACCGCAACTGTCCAGCAGCGTCCTCCCCCTTGCCCTCGTCCGTACGCTGTGTCCCGCCGTCCAAGGCAATCAATGCGCTGCTGATTGCGTTTTGCCGTAGCCGGATTTATGCGTCATTATTTTGTGTAATCCCCTGACCCATGTGAAATAGGGGCAGCCAACACGCAATCGAAGCTCAATTTTACTTTTCGGGAAATGCGTTCAAGTGCGAAAAAAAAGAGAAGAAAAACACAAAAACAAAACAACAGCAACAACAACAATAACAACAACAGCAATAACAACTGCACAATTGCTAATGGAAAACTGAGAAAAATCTAGGCTATCGAGGGTTGGAGTGGAAAATCGCTGGCTGAAGTGGACTGCAATCGTATGCGCACATTAGCCGGCTGTTTGTCATGGCTGTGACCAGCTGCACCGAGTGCCAGTAGCTCCTACTAACCCTCCTCCTCCTCCCCCTGACCGCGTGCAGTCAAATGAAATTTGCAAACAATCGAAATTGAATTTGTGTCTCGAATTTGATTTTCGAGCTTGGACTCGGACGCATGTGGCTGCAAATGAAGACAGTTGACAACTTGATGACCGCGCATACATAGTTGCCTCAGTGACACGCCCACACGCGGTGCCGCACAAAAGCCGAGGAAGATGGCAAGTTGGAAAGAGTACAAATCACTCAGCAAGGCGACGTCTGCGACGCATAAATGTCTCGCAGCGAAACTGCATTTTAATTGCCCAACAAAATTGAGAGGCGCTTCGCCAACTGACAGGCCATACAGAGAGAGAGGAGGTCAACAAAGCATGGACTGGCAGATACCCTGTAAATCAAACATATGGCAATAGTACAAGTATTTGCACTAAGTAAATTGGATTTATAAATCGTTGAATGATTGAAAAACTGATTGACGGAAGCTCTAATCCATTTCAATTTTATTGACTAACTGACCTATTGACTGACTGAATTATTAGCTCACTGAATAGCTGACTGATTGAATTCGTTTGACTGACTGATTAACGGAGTAACTGATTGAATGACTGACTGATTGATTGCCTGAATGACTTGACTTTCTGACTGATTGATTGACTGACTGATTAACTGACTGACTGATTGACGGAGTAACTGATTGAATGACTGATTGATTGATTGACTGACTGATTTGGCTTACTGATTGACTGATTGATCGACGGACACATATATTGACAGAATTGAGAGATTTTATTGACGACTATAGTTGAGCTTGAATAAGTGATTGACTGATTGACTGGTGAACTGACGGAAAGATTATTGACTGACTAACTGGCTTACTGAGCAACTGTCTGATTGACTAACTTGACTTACTGACTGACTGAATGGCTTACTGATGTACGGATTGAAAGACTTACTGACTTGACGTAAGTGATTGATTGACTTATTATCTCGGAATTTTTTAATAATATATATAGCAAAAATATATTTATATTCTAAAGTAATTTTGAGCTTCTGGTTCCACTTAATATACCTATTAATTTATTTACTTTTTATTCATCGCCTCAACTTGCCAACAAAGCACTCGCAAATCTAGAGGGTATATAAACAACAAAGCGACCACAACGGTCACAATCAGCGTGATTAGCTCGTAAAGCTGCGGCATAAAGTAAAAGGTTTTTGGGGTTTTACAAAAAATTATGAAGTAAACATAGAGAAGAAAAGAAAAATGAAAAGACTTGAGTCTCGGAACTTGGGAATATATCATAGAGCGTTTGCCCCTTGAACAGATGCAGCCCACATGTGTTCCGGGAATGGGAAATGGGACTCGGAACGGGAATGGGTATACGGCATGAATGTGGCTATGGCTATAGCTATGGCAGTGGCTATTGCTGACTGAGTGTGGGGGATCAAGCCGCGTGCCGCATATACACGTGTGCCATAAATTTTATGGCATGTTGCATGTAGCATGTTGCATGATGCTTGAGTTTGAAGTTGAGTCTGAGGCCTTTCCGGGTACGCTCTTTGAAGATGTTGTCCAGTCAAAGGTCGTTGCATCATAAAGCCGCGAACATTAATGACGCCTGGACGCTGGCCAGTTACGAATCGAATAGAACTAAAGGAGAGAGAGAGGGAGGGAGGGGGAGAGAGTAGCAGCGACCTCTTAAGTATGCAGAGAGACATGCATGTATTGGTATATATTTGGATTATTTGTCGCCAGCGTTTTGTGTCTCCCACACAAACTTGCAATTACGTTGTTTATTCTCAATGACAAGAGCCAAATGGGAAATGCATACAAATACTCGCATGCACTGGCACAAAAACCAACTCTGGCAGCCAACATCCTCAGCAGCCTCCGCCACCTACTCCGCCTCCGCTGCAGCTATAGCCTCAGTCTCAGTCTCATCTTCATCGTCAACATCCTCATCAGCATCATTATCATCACAATCATCATCATGATTATTTTTGTTGTCCTTTGAGAGGGCATGCAAACATGCAGACATGAATGAAAAATGGTAGGAATCAAACGGCAAATAATGCAGACAACGACAGTGCCAACAATAACATAAGTAGAAAGTAAATATTAACTATGGAATACTTGAGACTATCGACGAATCGTTGCTCTACCCCTGGCAAGTGGTATCAGAACAGAACAGAGGAGATGGAATAAATATAATACACTATATATAAATTAATATATTAATTAAATTAATAATGTATACACTAAGAAAGACAATTTTTTGACGCATATAACTTAGCAAAAATCGTTCATATATAAATAAATTAATTGGTCTTATATATACTGAAGATGAAAATATCTAAAAATATTTATACTTATTTATTTATTTACTTATTTATTATTTTATTTTATTTGTCTTACACAAAATTAAAATGCAATTACTAGAAAGCTAAAAAAAAAATACATATAAAACAATTAAATGAAATGATAAATAAAATAAATGCGACCATCAAAAGAAATTCGTTTACATATAAAGTTTAAGATAAAAATGTTATTTCAAATAAGTTTAAAAAAAGCTTACAAATTTTAGAAATTTTTTCAACTAAAAAAAAAAATAAACTTTTAAATTAACATTTTTTTTAATGAATTTGAAATTTGTAAATACTTGAATCCCTATTTGCTGGAAGAGAAATTGTAAAGTAATATTTCTAATAAAAAATGAATTTATTAAAATAAAATATATATATAATATATGTTGTCAGTATTTAATCACACAATATTTTTACTTAATTTCGTTTTTCAATCACTTTATATCTAGCTAATATATAATTCAAATAGATTATTTACAAACTACTATATAAAATGTTGCTCTATTGACAATCGTTTTACTTAGTCCCTTACACAAGATTTCATAAATGTTTAATACTCTCCATGAGGAGTTATTACAATGACGCCAACGTTGGCTTATGTCTTGTGCTAGTTTCTTGTTTTTTCTTTTTCTGCATATTTTAGCACAAAATGAAGAAATAATTTGAATGATACACACACAGAGACACACACAGAGACACAACTGTATACAACTATATAATGTGTAGTAGAACCTAGTTCCAGTTGCTTTGCTCGACTGTGGTGTCAACACAATGGCACCAAATTATTTAATACTTCAAGTGTCTGTACTTCTAGACCCGGATCTCTGTGTCGCCGCCTTGGCTGCTGTCCGCTTATTGTATATGTGTGTGTACATGCATGTGTGTGTGTGTGTGTGTGTGAGCTCGCTCAGCAATTGCAAAAATTGTAAAATGTTTGTGTAACAGGCCCAGAGACATGTCACACTCACAGAGAGCATGAATATTGTCGCCAGACTCCATTGCTGAGCTCTTTGAGCGCAATCTGCAATTGCTTTTAGTTTGAATTTCATATTTAATGAAGCTGCATTTCTATTGTTGTGCACCCGAAAAAAAGCAGAATTTGACATCAAATTGATTGTGTGTGCCTTGGATTTTCGCCTATGCAACAAATGAGGCAGCAAAGCTGAGCGAGAGAGTCGACCATGGAATGCTCTAGAAATGTATGTTGGGTATGAATAACAAAGAAGTAGAAAAAGCTGAAGTCAATTATTGATATAATTTGTTAGCTATAAACACTTAGAATTGATTAAGTAATAAATAAGACTGTAGAGTGTAGAAATAATTTGTTCAAATGATATAATGAATATAATTATATATATTTATTTTAAAGTTCCTTAAGATATTATATTATATATATTTAAAGTTTAATAATTAATAATTTAAATAATAAAAAAAATAATTTTGATTTTTTTCGGATAAAAGTCATAATCCTTACGGTCCCTGATTTAAACTGATTTAGACTCTTCACCTTATATAATGCTGCCGTAAAAATAAATTGATTTTGATAAATAATATATTTCTTTATAATCTAAACGTTAAATTAATTCTAGATCCACCAAGTGCTTGAAAATATGCCACAGTCCACTTGTGTGAAGTGCATTTAAATGAGTGAAAAGCCCAAATTACACAATGCTTTTCCGCACTGGCATGAAAAGTGTTGCCTAAAGCTTGCAACTGCAACGGCTGAATGATTCCAGATGAACAGACAAAATATGCTCTGACCACCACCCACAGCCTCTTCCCAAAACTATCTTCAAGCGACGAGCTGAGCATCGATTTTAAGCGTTGCATTTCAATGTTAATTTCCATTCGAGCTGAAAAGTGCAGTGAATATCAAATTTCAACTGACTGCTGACTTGCTGCTCGTCCACCACCCTGAATGGCACGCCCCCGCCCACTTCAGCCCCTTCGGGCGCTTTTACAGGCCATTGCAAGTCAGCACATTCCTGGATCATTAACTCAACTGCACAATTCGCCTTTAACAAGCAATTAAATCGAAACAAAAAAGAAATGCGCTGCACAGCACTCGAAGTGCTCGGGGTGAAACGAATGCCAGAAAAGCTGCAAAGGTGAGCGAGAGTAAGAGAGAGAGAGAGAGAGAGAAAGAAGGTTATTCACAGAGCTAACGAGTGGAACAATGCAGTTCGGATAAAAACGCTGTGACATTGATTTATTTAACAATTACAACAAAACGTAAATTTTATAATTATTGCGCATGTAAACATGAATTGTGTAAGAGAGAGTAGGGGAGATTGACTGACTGAGAGAGAGAGAGAGAAAGAGAGCAGGCTAATGCCTGCGAAATGTCAAAGTGAAGTGACAGCTGCAGCAAAAAGCGAATGAGTTTTGAATCTGGACAAAGACACAAACCCCTAGCGCCGTCTTTGCTTCAAATAATTACTTTTTGAGAGCAGTGAACACATCCTAGCCCACACCAGCGAGCCCTCTCCCTGCAACACCCCCTGCTAGCAACCCCGTGGCAACAGCGCCCCTGCTCCTGCTCCTGCTCCTGCCCCCAATCGCGTCGACGGGTTAGGTTGGCCCGCTCGCATATGTCGCCGTTGCGATTTTAATTTTGAAATTTATGCCAACAGCAGTTTGAGAAACTGCAAAGCGGTAAAAAAAAATAGAAGGAAAACAAGTTACACTCAGTTTATGGGGTATGCACGTCCAGGAGATATGCTGTAAATTGCAATTAGAAGTAGCTGTGGATGAAGCAGCTTACATTTTCTTTAGTTTGTCGAGGCTTTTGGTGTATTATGTGAGCCCCTACTGGTTATTATTATAGGGCATTTGTTAGGTCATATAAAGGTTGAAGCATTTTTGTATCTTCTAAAGGAAAGTTTGGTCTTAAAGTGAACTTAATATCTAAAGTGAAAGGAAATAACTAAAAACTTGTACTAAATATAAAAAGTTTTAGATTGATGTAAATGAAGAAGACGAGGTAAAGCACTTAGATTAAAGGCTAAGTGATAAAAGTTTATATAAAAATTCACATTTGATAAAATTTTAAAGATGATCAATATACATATATATCCATATCTGTGTACCCACATGAATCAGAGATATTCTTCGTAGCTCTACAGTTCTACACAATTTCAAGCTAGCCATTGTCTTTAACCCTTTATTTGAATACAGGGTATTAAAAAACGCAGTCAGCAGGTTGCCAAGGGGTTGGCAGCAGCAGCAGCAGCAGCAGCGGGGATGGGGTGTAGTAGATAAGAGGTAGCGGGAGTCTGAGAGGGTGCGGGTAGTTGGCAAAGCAAATGAGGCAGCCGTATGACATTATTTGTGCAGCACTTTTTGCGTTTTAGACCCTTTATGTGTCTGTGTGTGTGTGTGTGCGGGTGTGTGCGTGTGGCGTTTGTGCCGAGTGGCTTCATCAATGGACAAGGCTCAAACGGCATCGGCAACATTCATCCTGTTCATCAGCCTCATCAACGCAAAGTAAATATTTGCATAATGTGCAACTGTGTCTGTGTCTATGTCCATGTGTGTGTGTGTAATTTGTGGGTGGCAACGGGCGACAGCAGCACTTGGCATGTTTACTTTACAAAATGCAATAACAGCAGCAAACGCACAGAGGAAACACAGCAGGAGGCAGCAAGACAGTGAGAGTGCGGGATGGAGGGCATCGGTCTGTGGACGTTGCTAAACAAAACAACATTTGGTTACCCACACATAAACACACATACCAAGCACCAGACCGCATGATATATTATAAAAATTAATTGAAAAACCATTCGAGTTGTATTGAGTTCCGTTAACAATGCAATCAATAATTACTCCTAAGAAGACCCACATCTCCAATCGAGCTGAGCACTCATCAAAACTTGAAAATCATCGCACAGAACATGGAATTATGAAAGGCTAATCCTTGGAGCACCCATTTGTACAACAGAGCCAAACATAAATACACACACACACACGATTGAGAAGTGCTCGACAATGAATCATCAACAGAAAATACCTGGAAATGATGACCGAATGCGGTTCCCTAAGACGACCTCTGTATACGCTAAGCTGTAGGAAGAACTTATGAAATTATGTTAATTAAAATTTAGAAAAAAAAATTTTTTTTTTTGGTGAAAAAAAGAATGTTTTAAGAAATAAATATATAAAATTTGATAAACAAAAAAACAATAAACAAAAAAAAATTAATAAATTATTTTAAAAAATATTTATTAATTTTAGCATTACAAATTATAACTAAAAAATCTTTTTAAAAATAAATTCGTAAATGTAGTTGTTTTTTTTTTTTTTTTTTTTTTTTTTTTTAGTTATAATTTATAATAATTTAATGTTACATAAATATTTGTTGTTTTAGTTTATCAATCATCAATCAATAAACATACATATATAAAATAATGATATAATTTAACAAAAAAATATTAGTATTACAAATTGTAAATTATATATAAGAATTAATTTTTAAATGTCTAAAAAAAAATATCAAAAATATAATTAATTACACTTTATTTAGCAACTAAAAAATTAGGATACATAAAAAAAAGTAATGAAATAAAATACTTTTTAAAATTGTAATGAAAAATATAAAAAATATTAATAAATCAAATTATAAAATTGTATATTAAAGCAATTAAAAACGAATTGATTTATAGCAAAATTTCTATTGTAGAACATTTAATATACTTTTTTCGCGATTTTTTTCAAAACTGATGTCAACAAGCAAAGTCTACATCCAAATCGAAATGCTTATCTCCATATAGGGTAGAACATTTTGAGAATAGTTTTTAACAGCAGCCGCTTCCTGTGCTGGCCGTGTCTTTTGTGCAAGATATTCCAATGCGAGTGCGTGTCTCGATATGGTGTAGGGTTATCTTTCATTGGGTTTCCATTTATCAAATGCAGTTCACAGCTGTCGTGGCTGGAGGAAGAACCATGCCTAAGTGTTTATGGCTGTCTCCAAGTGTATAACGCCACGCCCACTGGACAGAGATGCTGTTCTCTCTCTCTCTCCCTCTCACTCTTTCTCTCTTTGTGTCACTCTCTCCATTGAGAGCGAAATGTGTCCTGAATTGTACTTGAGATTCGTCACATGTCATTTGTGCTTATGTAAATAGCCAGCGAAGGGTGTTCAAGTGAAATTGATAGTTTGTGAATGCCATCGACACGCTGTTGCTAATTAAAATAGATGATCGATGGACCAGGAAATTTCGGGTAAGGGTAGTCAGCCTCTCGCGCGCGCTATAAAAAAGTGGCGCGTGCAACCCTTGAGAACCGGATATGACCAACTGGAAAGAAAGGAGACCAAGACTCTCTCACACTCTCTACTCAGTCTCTCTTTGTGTTGGTCTTAAGCCCCAGCTTAGCCACACCTCTCCAAGCCGAGCTGCCTGCATGCAAATCTCTTGTGACAACATAAATATAGCAACATGATTTAAGATCGTTGCGGGATCAGCCACACATTTACAGCTGGGATTACAAGTCAGCGCAGCACGCGGCAGCAGCTTCGATCGGACTCATCTATATATACACATACACATGCATATATGTGTTGTAGCTGAGAGTCGCGCACCGGGTGGTTCGTGGTTCCCTTTTTTATGCGAGGGGTTAGAAAAATTGTTGATTAGCCTTCTGCGCAAGCGGAAATGGGACGGCACAGCGTCCCGTTTTGTAGTTGGTTTTTTATGCGCACTGCTCCCATAAATTATAACTAAACGTGCCACGGCCTTTGTTGTAGCCATGTAATTGGGTTTGCCATGGTGCTGAAACTATATACATACATACATGCACAGACTAGTAGTAGGTAGAGAGACTGCCAGGGGCCTTCATAATCAAAAAATAACAAACTGCGCAGGATAATTGCAGCGAACGTTGTGTAAATTGTGTTTGCCCAAACAATGAGAAATGCGACATTTTTCTCTGGGCTCTATGCAAGGTTTCGTCACAGGTAGTCAAAACGCGAGAGATGTGTGATGTATGTTTGGGGTGCCAATAAGTTGAAACACAAACTAATTCGCATAGGTGATTTAGCTATGGAGCAGGGGTGCTATCAATCATTGACTCGATCAGTTTCCCTTTAACAAGCTGATGAGTTAAATAGTCAAGATGCATGAGTGCATAGCGGTAGGCATATTTATTGAATATTTCGAAAAACTTTTTACCTAGACTTAATGCTCGATTTACCTCATCCATACTTAATGAAAGTATCTTGGAAATTATTTCTGTGGCATTCATAATTTGTATAAAATTTCTTGCCAACATCCCAGCATTGAGATAAAATATTCATAATCCTAATCATGTCAAATTTAGATCAGCAATCATCCAGAAAAACTCTAAAAAAACTATGTTGGTTTTACCAAAACTCTCTACCTAGACCGAAAGCTCGATTTATCTCATCCGTATTCAATGAAAGTATCTTGGAAATTATTTCTGTGGCATTCATAATTTTTAAAGAATTCCAGCATTTCCACTAAACATTTATAAATCTAAATCCTCAAATTCATATCAGCAATCATCCAGAAAATCTTTCTAATAACTCAATTCATTCTTCATTAACCCTCAGAATTAATGTTAACTGAATTAATTTCAAATTTTAATATGCTTAAAGTCTTTCGACTACACTCTAACTAACATAAGCTGCATCTCATCATAATCAGATATCTTGGATAATCTCTCACTAATTTATGCCTACGCCTAAAGACATTTCTGGGATCAATCATAACATCAACGGCATCATGAAAACTTCACATTTTGGGCAAGTTGCTCGATGCATATAAATCAGAGGCATGTAAAGTTTTCTTAGTGCTGGGAATATTTTGTTTTCATTAACGATGTCAATTTCGAGGCATAAATTTGGAACGTGGCTCATAAAGTTGGGAATGCAAACAGCTGCAGCTTCTGATATTGATGCAAGCGCTGCAGAGCAGTTCAAAGCAAGGGGTGCGGCAATGGGGGGCGGGCATTACAAATATGAATAATGTAAATACGGCAAAGAGCAGGACTATAAAATTAGCACGAAGTGCGCCTCAAACTAATTGCATTAATATGTCAACATGCTGAGCTGTCTCGCTGTATGTGAGCGAATGGGAATGTGTGTCAGAGTGGGAGAGTGAGTGAGTGCATGGCTTGCACTACTTAAGATTACACAACAGCCAACAGCAATTTCGAAAAGTACTTAAAGTTTATTTATTTTGCGTCTGCTCGACACGCAAACATAAAAACCAAAATAAAAAGAAAAAATTTCCGAATTGAGGGGGAGAGGAAGTGAGAGTCCGCTCACTGAAAAAGCCGCAAATTAATTCAGTTGCCACCCACTTGGCAAACGTTTGTCGAGTAAAAATATTTTCTTTTAGATTTCAAATATGCATTACGTATTTGTCTGCTTGGTAAATGCTCTCAAGTGCTCGAAGACTTGCATTCGGGTTTTCTTTTGCTGCTTCTCCTCTTTTTTTATGATTTATGCGACTGCGATCGAGTCGAAAAATCAACACATTAGCAGAGTGTACGAGGCCTTTGAAGTGCCCCACGAGGAGGGAGCGAAGAAGAAATGAGAGGAAAACATCGAAAATATATAAATGATGTGATAATTTGGCACAATATTAAAACAATAATTAAAAATACATTTGGGTGCGAATTGCAAATGATTTTTTATAAAACAGACCACAATTTGTGGATGATTTGAGATACCCTGTAGAAAGTATATAGGTACAGTGCAGGTATATATTTCTAACTATATACAATGACATTTGCTACATAGAGGAATGACATATTCTACTACTAAATGCAAACAAGTTTATTTTAATAAATATATAAATAGAGATTGCATATAATTTTATAATATTTAAGAAAAAAAATAAAAATATTTTTTTTAAAGCAAATCTATGCTGATAAAAAGACATTCTTTGCAATTTAAAAAATTTATTAATAATTTATTTATTATAAAAATAATAGCCGTATATATTTAAAAATATAAATGCATATACTTATAATTAAAAAAAATTTTTTAAACGAAGTACAATAAAATTGTTGAAATTAAATAAAATATTAATATATATAAGAATAAATAAGAATGAAACTTTATACAGGGTATCTGCAAGTCATTCAGCTGCTTAGCTCATCCGCAACGGCTTGTTGTGTTCTGTTCTTAAGTTGTGTCTCTGACACATAAAACAACATGCGCATGAAAAATTAAATTTATGCATTTTGTTGAAAGGGTTAATGGGGCGTATGCGCAATGCGCTTTCCTATGCCGCCAGCAATCGATCATTGTGTGTTTTTAGTTTTTCCATTGCACATTTCGATACATACATGTAGTGCAAGAGTCTAAAGATATATGTTTCCATACTGAACTTTGCCCAGTAGTAAGTACTTCCCTTATTTATGTATAAAATTTGTTCAACAAATAAATCTGAGAAGTTTACAAAATTTCGTAATGAAAATAAACGATGTTTATTTATAATAAGGAAACTGGCCACCGAATTGGACCTCATTGAAAAGAGAACAATTTGTATATGGTATATATAGTAAATTAGCTATATAAGATATGTGCATCAAGTTTTGGGTGTGTGATTCGAAGCTTTGCTAATTAAACTTAATATTGACAAATGATGCCAATGTTGGACAATGTCAAGAAGCTGTCGCGGGTGCACGCTTTCGCTCTCCCAGACACTCACAGTCGACCGCCCTCGCACCCTTAAAAAGTGTTGACAGATCTGTGGATGCCGCATGTGTCGATGTTGCCGCCTCCGCTGATGGCGTCGCGTCTGCTGCTGCTGCTGCTGCTGCTGCAGTGACTGTAAATGATGCATGTTTAATTGCCGTCGCATTAATTAAATTTTGGTAGAGCGTGGCGTTTCTCTTTTGTATGTGTATGAGTGACTGTGCGTGTGTGTGTGTGTGTGTGTGTGTGGCCTGCTCTCATTTACATACAGCGTGGGCCACACAGGCATTGTTTTTGTTGCTCTTGTTCCAACAGATATGCCCAATAAGTCTGTCAATGCTGCAGCGATCAACTGACTTGACATCAAATTTCAGTATTTCTTGAGAAAAAGTTTTGTTTTCTAAGCGTCGGAGTCTGAGTAGCTTTGCATGAATAAATATTTATAGATAGTAATATTGACAAAAGCAGCGTTGACAGAAACCAAGAAAAAAAATGCTTGTTTGTGATTTCTCGAAGCAACTCGCTGTGCTTCTATAGAATCGTATAAGTAGGGATTTATTCGGGGCTTATAGGTTGATTGGACAGCAACTGCTAGAGTAGATATAGCTGTTGTTAGTCTAAGTTGAAAATATATCAAAGATCAGAACCTCTAGCTACTGTCAATCCAAAGCTAATTTTGTATCCACACATTCAAACAGCCCTTTCAGCATAGGCTAAAAATACATCTCGTAGTAGTATTCTCAATTTCTGAACTTCCTTCCCCCAACTACCCATAGCAAACCTATTCAATGACTTTCTCACTTGCTTCACTCACTCGATAGACATTAACTGTGATTCAAGTTGAAGTCAAAGGCCGCTCTGGCATCTGGCGCTGCACACTCATAGATACATTTGTATCTTGACTTGGCTATCGGCGCGATTGTCGCATGATTAATTATACAAATAAGAAGCCACAGGCATGGCCGCAACAATAGCGACACCTTCAATGTGCCACGCCTCGATTGAATTGATTGAATGAGCGCATGAATAATTGTTAGTTGGCAATGGCAACCGAAATGTGAACTCATCTCTCGAGTCGGCTTGTATGTCTTATCTGACTCTGTCTCGAGCCTAAGACGACATTAACAATCTCATTGTTGTTGTTGTTGCTGGTTGCTGGTTGTTGTTGTTGTTGTTGCTGTGCCGCCTGTCTGCGTATTTAGCCTGTGATTCACTTTTTGGTAGACAATTTATACAATTTATCTGGCCTGGATTAGCTTCGACGTCCAGACACAAACGCACCCACAAAATCCTTTGGCCACTTGACTCATTAGGCGTACATTGATACGCCATCATCATCATCATTATCATCATCATCATCGTCATGATTGTGGCTGTCATCATCATTGTCAGCTGGCAGCGGCAGTGGTCAGCAGCATCTTCTGCTGGTTTGCATGATTTGCATTAATTTGGCAAATGCTGTCGATGAACGGACGCGTCCGATAAGCGCTGACATGGCTCCAGCTACAGCTACAGCTCCAGCTCCAGCTTCGATCCGCTGGCCCATTAATTAGCCCACGCCATGACGTTCGCATAATAAATTACCAATTCATTTCGGGGCTTAGCATATTGTTGTTGTCGCTCGTGTTGTTGCTCTTGCTGCTGTCCGATTTGCTTTCGCTGTGGCCACAAGCCTCTCCATGTCCAACAAGTAAACTGCATTTCGCGCACCACAGCTCAGAAAACACATTCCGCGAGGCCTCATTTGGGAAGCAGGAAACGGTTTTTGTTTCGGCCACAGGTTAATTGAAACATATTTGGGTTTTTGGGCCTGATTTGGATAGAGCTGCAATGGACCAAAGCCAAAATTATAGATTCAGATGCAAAAATATCTGTATCTGTATCTGTATCTGTATCTGTATCTGTATCTGTATCTGTATCTGTATCTGTATCTGTATCTGTATCTGTATCTGTATCTGTATCTGTATCTGTATCTGTATCTGTATCTGTATCTGTATCTGTATCGTATCTGTATCTGTATCTGTATATGTATCTGTATCTGTATCTGTATCTGTATCTGTATCTGTATCTGTATCTGTATGTATCTGTATCTGTATCTGTATCTGATCTGATCTGTATCTGTATCTGTATTCTCTGTATCTGTATCTGTACCTGATCTGTATCTGTATCGATCTGATCCGTATCTGTATATCTGTATCTGTATCTGATCTGTATCTGTATCTGTATCTGTATCTGTATCATGTACGTCTTTATCTGTATCTGATCTGTCTCATCCGATTCGGATCATTGGACTGACCATCGCATTGATTGTCTTCCACGCTCAAAATACTTTGTGTGTACACATAAATCAATAAGGTAAAATAACTGTAAATTACAAAAGGATGTTTCGAGGCAATAAACGTAATTTTCAACGTGAGTTTGTTATGGCCATCAATTGAGCACAGGCTGAAGTACGTTGATAAGATACAACTTGCAGCTAGACAGTCGTAAAGGGCTAGCTAGAGATGAAAAGATACTTTTTATAGTATATAGAACGCCAGACAGGCAGCAACTGTCACGCTCAGGTAGCGCAACTCCCCATTCATAAAAACCGTTCGAGAGTAAAGCGTGCAACAACGGGTCGCACGTATCCTGCCCCCTCTCTGTCTCTCTGCCGTCTGCTGTGCTGTGAAAGTGTGAAACGTGTCCGAGGAATGCCAATGAATTTCTTTTCGCCAGCCTGACACTTGACGTTGAGACAAGCTGCATGAGAATGAGAGAGAGAGAGAGAGAGCGAGGATGAGAGAGCAAGAGAGGAGATATTGGTGCAAGCGGAGTTGAGTTACGCGCATGCAATGGCCATAAATAAATGCGAAATGCATTAAACGACGAGGCAGCAGCAGCAGAGTCAACGAAAATCTGTTGTACTTCGCTCAGCGCACGTCGACGTAATTAATTAAAGCATTAAGTGCTAATTTTACGACAACTCGATTTGTGCGTCAGGCACCAGGCCCATGCCCATGCCCATGCCCATGCCGATGCCCAGGCCCTTGCCCCCCACACCTCACCTGCGTCTCTGCTGCGATCCCAAAGGCAATTTGCATGCTGCCATCGCCATTGGAATTTGGCAGCCAAGTAGGAAGCGAAACGTCTCGTCGGCTGTCAGCGGCGACAGGCGACAGTCAGAGCCAAAAAAGAAACAAGTTCTCCCCAATAGCCCACATATATATATATATATATATATATATATATATGTATATATACATGTATATATTGCCCGACGATCTGCGATATCCAACAACAACATTTGTTCAACTTCTCAACTGTCGCCAAGATTTCCATCTGACTTACTGTTTGTCTTCCTCTTGTTGTTTGTTTGCCTCCTTGTTGTTGTTGTTGCTTTTGCTGTTGCATCCTCCTCTCCGTTACATCGTCGCAGTTTGCACTTCATATTTTCAGCGGCCTTTGTTTGCTTTGATGTTATTTTTGGGCAATCTCTCTAGTACCACCAGAGGGCAACAAGGGACAAGAGGCGAGGCACCTTATGAAGAATGCTCGTTTGTTGTTGCTGTCACACGAAGAAGTTACCCAGCAATTAATCATATGCATTGCTTTCTTCGCCTGTCTAGCTCGAGTCACTTTTGAGCTCTTCTTCTTCAACTGCTGCGCATATTGATGGCAAATCAAATGGGCATTTGACAACTGCTAGCAAAATAGAAAATAACGAAAGGAAAAGACAACAAGAAATAGAAAAAATTATATTTCACATGGGCCATCTGCTTTGAATAATGGGAATATTTCATAATAAGTCTGTGAATTTCTGGTGGGCTTTCCTATTAGAAAATAATAATTGAAATATTAATTATCATATTATTATAAAATATTAAACTGTTGAAGCAAAATAAAGAATTGATGGGATTTCATATAATATAATTGAAATATTAATTAAAATATTATTATTAAATAATGAACAGTTGAAGCAAAATAAAGAATATACTTTAGCTACCAGGAAAAAATTTTATAATTGAATATATTTTTATAATATAAAATAGGAAGATTTAATTTTATGTAAAACTTAAATTTATATAATAATTGAAACTTCATTTTATTCTGCTTCTTCTCTTGAGGACATGTCTTAATTTAAATAGTGTATCAAATGTAATCCCTTCTTCCCTCATCAAAAAAAAAAAAAAAAAAAAAAGAAAAATATTTTTCTTAATTCTTAATTTTTTTTTTTTCTTTTTATAAATAAATTTTAATAAATAATATTTTTTTTAAATAAAATTTGTAATACTTCTAACAAAAGATAGGAAAATATATTTTCTTAATGTTTGAAATATTTTTTTGCACCATTTTTGTCATTTCTTAAATTTGTTTTAGTTTTTCCAAATGCTATATCAGCCATATTTATCTCTTTTCAATCTACTTCTACTTTTTCTTTCTTTTCCTTTTCTTTATCTCCCACTCGATCTCTATCTAATGATTCTTGATGAGCAATTCTCTGCCTGCCTGACTCGCTGAACACTTCAAATGTCAATTTAGCAGCCCGCACATTCCTGACTATAAAAATCTTTGGCGCATTTCTAGTTGCTTTGACATTTCTCTAACCAACAACAGCCACAAGAATAATAACAACAACAACAACAACAACAACAACAACAACAACAACGACAACAACATCATCATCATGATGTGCTTAAATGCAACAATGAGCCTTTGGGGCTTAGCCCATGTGAGAGAGAGGCTAAGGCAAAAGAAATGAACAGAAATTTATCAGCTTCATTGTTAGCTTTATGCCTTATAGACGCCCATTAAAGGATTATAAATGGATGGGCTATCTTTTTAAAGGGTGCTTAACAGAGATTTTATTGTGCAGAGCGGATTATTGTGGTTGAATTTTAAATTTAGTTTATAGCCGCCTGGCCATAAAGTAATATTCCAAGTGAATAAAAGATGAAATAAAGTTAATTTTACTTGACCACGTTCAGTGGAATTCCGTACTCAAACAGCTACCTACAGCTGCTCTAGCTGATGTATTTTCCAACCATTCAGCATTGGCCTGAAATCGGTTTGAGTTTTTGCCAATGCTTGCTGGCAAATTCAAATTCAGGTAGAGAGCCATTAAAATGTAACACAATAGTTGCGAAAATGTCTATAATTACATGAAATGGCAGGGGGAAGGCAGCTGGGCGAGATGAAGAGAGGGGAGAGGGGAGAGCATATCTTGAATGCATTGACTGCATATCCGCATTTTGCGATTGTGTGCAGGATGTGCGCAGGACATGAATGTTGGTAAATAATTGGTTATGGCTATGCCATGCAGAGGGTAGCTGGAGCAGGAGCCGCAGGAGCAGCAGGGAGAGGTAGCAACAGCAACAGAAACAGCAGCAGCAGCTATACGCCAGCAGCTTAAATCAAATACATATAGAAATTTATATGCCACTCGACTTTTCCCACAGCATTCTGTTGTCCGTGTCGGTGTCTGGCCGTCTGTCAATCGTTTTGATTTCTCAGTTTTTATGCACGCATTTCCAGTTTGGACGTCTGTCAGCCACAGCGAGCTGCATTTTATATCATTTGATGCCTTTCTGTCTGTATGTCTGTCTGTGTGTCTTTTATTTAATTATTGCTGTAAATTTGTTCAGCAATATCATAAATTACAAAGCGACCCACACACACACGCGCACACACACACAAACGTAGCCAATACTTTGATGGGCGTTGCTTATTTAAGAAGTGGCCAAAACGAAATTTTGTTTTATATTCTAAATATTTAGGCACACAAATTTGTGAAGGCTGTTGAGTGTTTAAGTAAATGTTGGCGGAATCGCTAATGGAAATTTGCTTAATTAATTTCATTATATTTTAATTAGAAATTATGTTACAAATCTGCTTGAGTTTATGTTTGAGTGCTTTAAAAATATTTTAAAATTTTTACTATATAATTTATGAGCAATTTTTTAAAACTATAAATAGCTTGGCCAGTTTGTAAAATTCGGAATATTAAAGAGTCAAATATAAATGGACTTCAGATGTAACAGAAATTCTTAAACTCTCTCAAATCTCAAGAACTTGCAGATCAATTTAAAGTTTTTAAAGAGTTTCTTGATGTTATTCTAACTCTTCCAATAATTTGATGGAGCATCTTTTGGAGAAGCGAAAAGTTGTTAGGCTTTATTGTAGAATTATGCATGAAAAGAGTTTTCCATTAAATCATAAAATGAGTACTCATATCATAGGATATGCGTATATACTAAGATTATATTCTTATTATTAAGTATCTCAAGTCATATTCATACATAAAATTTATACTCGTATTCTAAAAGACTTCAACCTTCAATGTTTTCTGCATGGCTACATATATAACTGTATATCGCATCCACGTCACACCCTTCTATTCGCTCCTCACACCCACAAAGAACACATTCTGACAACAAATGACTTCCTTATGGCGAACATGCAAAAATGCTGAAAATGTTCAGCAAACCTTCATTTATTTTCATTTAAAAACAACATAAAGTGAACTTTAAATTTGGAGAGCAGCAAATGTGACTTAAGTGATCTTACAGCTGTATATTCCTTTGGGGCCCGACCGCAGCAGAGTGGATTAAGCAATGAACTCGAGATCTTGTTGATGCGTGGGGCAAGTGGCTGCAAAGTAGCTGCCGCTATTAAAGAGCCTCCACTTAAGCTGCTGTGTTTGTGCAACACCCCCAACAGCAACAGCAGCAACAGCAGCAACAGCAACAACTGTGGAATGTTAATGCGCCAGCCAAAAAGTAGCCGAAGCCCCACTCATGTCGCTCTGTCACCGTTGAAGGTGATTCAGCGGGGTGCGACACTAGCAGAAGGTGAACATCAATTTGAAAACTGAATATATATATATATAGTGTATATATATTTTGAGAAACATTCGATGGCACGCCCCCGCTCATTAGGTGCTGCCTACCCCTCTCACTCTCTCTCTCTCTCTCTCTGTCTGGCTGGCTTTCTCTGTGGCCACACAATTATCCAGCACAGCATCCATCAACACGGCGCGAAGATCCTCTCTATAACGAGTTGTGGAAGCGTGTTAAGTAATGAGTTAATCTGCGCAGCCTTCGCATGATTAAGTGCTTCAAGCAGCCTTCGCTGAAAGGGCTGAAAGGGGAGGAAGGTGTTGGTGCTGGTTGTTCATGTTGCCTGTAAATAGAAACATTTCGACTAGTCCCGCGTTCACTTGACTGATGAATTATGATTGAAGCTGCCTGAAAATGCGTGCACATTTGTTGTGGCCATCAATTCGAATACCCTGTAAAGGAAAAGCACTAAGTGTAGAGATGTCAAGCTATCATTGCGGCCATATGAAGAAGGTTATTAAAATAATTGAAATATATTCAACAAATATAAATAACATGTAGAAGCAATAATAGAAATATTTCTTACGATTTCTTTCTAATATAGAAAGGTTTGTATTAATGATCTCTGAGGAAGCTTTTATGGTGATATTTATTTTATGGTGATATTTATTATGTTGGATTCACAGCTTTTCTAAAAAAAATATTTGAAAAATAATTCAAAATTTATATAATAATAATAATTAAATAAGTAATTTAAAGTTTGACTTTCCATGTGATAAAATATTTGTTTAAATCAAATTTTAATGAATCTTCAATTGATTTATTATACTTTAACAACATATATGCTTTATGACTTATATAGTATAGAATATGAGTACAGAATATTTATTAGTATGTTCTTTATACTACATATCGCCATTATAATGTAAAAAGTTTCTCAGAAATCATATCTGAAAATCTTATATATAATACTTATATATCAATACTTGAAAATAAGAATTCATTCATAACTCGTATATACACAGTTCTTAGCATACACTCTAGGGTATCTTCTAGCACAAACTGCATCGCGTAGATTCTCTTTACATGTTTTCCCAAGGATTAATCGCGTAAATTAAGTTAATGTGAGAGATTAAGGAGAGCGCTGTGATCATTTAGGAACTGGAATTCATAGTTAAACTTATCTACAGAGCATTTAGCTACCAGTGTTGTTAAGCGGCGGTGTGTTGGTGCGGTGTTGCGGTGGTGCATTGCTGTAGTTGCTCTTGTGGTGGGTTAAAGTGGGTTAAAGCAAAAGCCGCTTTTGACGTCGCAACATTTGCGGCTTATCAATATGATAAATTACGATACAGATATCGTCGAGCGCCGCGAGCCGAGAGCTGCGTATACGCCCGTCCATATCTAAGTAGGTGAAAGTGAATACAGTAGCCACTGGCTCTGATTGACATAATTGGGCTTAGCACATAAACCAAGAAAAAAAAAAATCAAAGAGAGGAACAACAACACGCAGACATCGCATTCGTTTATAGTTTATGATCGCCCAGACAATGATCAATTACAATGCGCAATCTGTATCATAAATATTGTCAGTTTGACTTTTATGAAGAGCAACAAAAAGCATAATTCGAAATTAAATATATACGTATATACATATGTGGTATGTCTATATGGCTTATATATACAAGTTTTTGCCCAATTAAAACTGTGATTAGCTGAGAGAGAAAGAGATAGATAAAGAGAGGAAGCGCAGCTAACTCATTCTAGAATGTATATATATTTGTGTGTGTGTGTGTGTGTGTGTGTGTGTGTGTGTGTGTGTTTGATACTTGTTGATTTTTGAGGTAGGTGAACACACAGCGAGCCATAAATTATAATTATCGACAAGATTAACTCTTTGCCGTAGCACTTAACGCCGATGACACATGCGCTCGGAGACGGCTCCTGCCCCTCTCCTCCTCCTGCGCTCGTTCTCTTTCCGCACACTTCTCCCAAAACCCCGAAACCCCAATCGTAGTGTCCAGCCTGTCTCGAAAGAAAGCCAACCGCAGATAAGCAGCAAAGAAGACACTAAATCGTATGCGATAGCAGCAACAACAGCAAATTAAAAAAAAAATAAATAAATAAAATTAAAGACAACTGCATTTCAAATTCGAATGATCCATTTTTAAATACCCTGTAAGCTCGGAGCTAAAAAATAAACAAAAAATTAATAATAATAATAAGTTATATATTTTATATTGTTAAAGAATAATCAAAATAAATAATATTATGCAAAATATTATTTATTTATTTATGTATAAATATTTATTTATTTAAAAAAATAAATAATTTGTTATTTTATTTTTAAATTTATATTTTATTTTGTTACTTCGTTACATAACATATTTTGTTACATAACAAAAAATTTAAAAAAATATATATTTTATTTTAATTTTCCATTCAAGTATAAACATGTTTTCTAGACCAAATAATATTATTATATAAACCTTGCTATATATCATCCATTGATTAACTTCTTGCCTTCCATTCTCTTTCTGAAGCCCACCGCACCTTGATCAATTTTTGATACCCTGTAAGAAATGTATAAATTTCTTGATAATTCCATGCGGCATAAAAACATGACACATGCCTGGCAGAAAAAAAAAAAAACAAAATAAAGTAAATAATGCATTCAAAATGTTGCCTGGTAAAAAGCTGACTGAAACATTCCTTGTTTTTGTTGTTAGCGTTCGTCGTTGTTGTTGTTGTTTATTGTTATTATTATTTTTTTATTTATTTTCTTTTCGTTTTTCTTGTTTTTTGTTTTTGTTTTTTTTCTTTTTTTTCGTTTTTGGCGATAACTTAAGGGAGACAATGTGGCAAGACGCTCGTCGTTGTCGGCGTTTTCATTGATATCTCCCGGGCAGTGGCAAACAAACGCAAGAAGCTCAAGAATTTATGACCCCCTGTGGCTTTATCGACGCCTCTGTCAGGGTAACCCTCCAGCGCCGATTGACAACAACAACAACAACAACAACAACAACAGCAACATTGTCACAGCTCTATAAAATGTGAAGAGAATGGAGTTTGCAATGCAATGCACAAAGGTCTGCTTACCATGCCCAATCGAATACATACATGTGTGTGCTTGCGTGTGTGTGTGTGTGCGTGTGTGTGTGTACCCACTTCATTCAGCACACATTTCATTCATTGACTGTGATTTGAGACGCCTGCAATCGTTCGCTCTTTGGTAATTTTCAATTTTTTATTGTCGCCAAGGGTCGACGACGCTCTTGACCCGCGCAGATAAGTCTCAATGCAATGCGATGCGATCCGATCCGTTTGTCTCTCATCTTATCAGGCAAGCTGAAGCAACCCAAATCAAATCTTACTTTTCCTCTCCAGCATTTTTTTTATTGATGCCAACCTAATGCTTAATTATTGCAAATTGCATTCTGACTCTAGAATTAACACGAATTTGGAATTTTCATTCCGTTTCGTTTCGTTTCGTTTGCTTTCTGCGTAATATTTTAATTAGTGCAACGCTCATAAAACTCGAAAAGAGACGAAACCCTAAGACGTGGCAATTTAACGACCTGCCAGTAGCAGGTCTCTCCACTACGCCTAAGTAGCCCCAACTGTAGGCGACTAAAAATAAAATGTTTAAATGCGCGTAAGAAATCGTCTTAAAAAACGCACATTAACTTTCCACATAAAAACAATCGTGTGGGCCCGAGACTCAAGCATTTCTCTGCAATAGCCTTTCTGCCTGAGCAGACGAGCCGAAACGCCGTCTTAATCTCTGAGTAGAGACAAGAAAGACGTGGGCCTGACGTTGCCAAAGCCGAACAAAATTGGTTTAAGCTTTGTAGCGCTACTAGGCAGACAAACACTCAGATGTGAAGCTTCTAGACTTACACACATGCGGGAAGAAAGGCAAATCTGATTTTATATGTCTAATCTGAATAGCTTGTGGATCTCCACATATCAACAAGTACCAGATAGAAAAGAAAAGCTGCTTTTATATATTTTATTTGAATAGCTCCTATGTCTACATATATCATCAGCTTCGAATGGAATAAAAGGCCAGTCCGAAATACCATTAATCATCAATAAATAGATTTGAAAGTACATTAAAGCTTTTATAAAAGTTTTCATGCAAGACATCTTTAAAGACTTAATCAGTCATCTGATAGCGTATGTCAGACTATCTTTCAGTAAAAACCGGAAATTTCTTTCATAAATTCATTAGCTCGTAAACTTAAAACTATGAAAAAAAAAAATAATAATAATAATAATAAAATTATTTTACATTTTATTATAAGTTTTATAACTTTTATTATTATTTTTATATACTGAATATCGCATTACTTTTTCTTTTTTTTTTTTTATTCTCAGCTACCTTAATAAATACTTCAAAACTAAATTAAACAAAGCAGCTTTATATATTGAGAACAAGTGTGTTTCAAAATTGTAAAAGCTTTAAATTAATTAAAAGCTTTAATTAATTTGGTAATAGTCCTAGATATAATTTTATTTTGAAATAATATTTTTAATTTTTTTTTTAATTTTTTTTTTTTTTTTTTAAGAATTAACTTACAAAATATTGATTGATATACACTACCATATACATAGAACGCTTCAAATTTATCAAGGTTTCATAACTAAAACTCTCAAATCTATTACTTAAATATACAAAAACTTTTTCCATTATATTTTAATATTTTGAACACTTCATTATTATTAAATTATACAAACAAATATACCTGAAGATTTAAGACAAATCCCTAGATGATGAAAATGTTTTATTATGATTTAATCAGAAACTTTCGATTCTGGTATACCTCGCTCAGCTCGTGTCATTGCCGCTTAATTTGTATCCTTGACACTTTTGCCCTCTTCTGTTTTCCGCTTCGACAGCCGCAAGTGGCTGTTCGGGGGCATTAGAGAAGCGTTTATGGCGCATGCTCTGCTTCTTGGAAGTCTCTAACGATTCAGAGGTCTCTGTCTTCCTGTCTATCTATTGGTCTGACCGGGGCACACATCATAATGATCGTGATCATGATCATTAGTAAGATCATTGCTTCCTGTCTGCTGAGCTGCGATCGATCGAGATCGGATTCGACATTATTGGCGTTTCCCAAGTCGATGCCCATAGCCCAAGTCCCATAATGTCCGCGTCTGCGTTTTAAATTTATAAATTCTCAAATTATCAGTTTATGGCTGCTTTTAGTTTTATGAACCGATCACGTACAGACCATCAATGCTGATGCCGAAGACGAAGACGAAGACGAAGCCCGATGACGATCTTCTTGGTTTGTTTTTTTGCTGCGTGCGAATCTTTATACCCAACTGCCGCCCTCTCCAGCTCACCCTCTCCCTCTCTCGCACTATCGTTCTCTTTCTCACTTTTTATTTGTTTCGCTTCGCTTCATTTTCAGCGCATTTTTATCGACTGCACAACTAATTAAAAAACGCTTCGCTCTCGCATTCGTATTCACAAAACATACTCCAACTCCGACTGCGACTCAGCAACCCGATCTCGAGTCTAGAGTCCCCACTTGAAGTTCAAGTCTGCGCTGGCTGTTTGGCTGGCTGGCTGTCTGGCTTTGTGGCTGCCCTAAGGCCCTGCAGGGCTCTGCGCTTGGCGCATTTAGTTTGAAATTTAACAAATTATTTAATGATAGATGGTTGTTAAATTGTTGGCTACGCTCGGCTTAAGCCATGGCATCATTAGCTCTGCGGGTATTAAGTGATTATAGAGGACCTGCCCGATCGACTGACCAGCAAGAGTTGATTCATGCTTATGTGTGGCACATCAGTAGCTCTCATAATTAACCAAGAACATTTTGATGTCTTGTAAGCTGAAACGAAACTGAAACTGGAGCAAATAAATAAAGCATAATGTATATTAAAAAATATTTTTAATTTTTTTTATTTATATTTGTACTCATTTATATTATTTTATACATTAAAGGTCTAGAATTTTTTGTTAACTCTCCAAGTTTATTATTCAATTTAAAAAACAAAATTTCTAGATTTATTTTTAACAATTATTTTAAGAATTCTCTAAAACGCTTTTTCTTCAGAATTTCAAAGTCAAATTTTACCATACCATTTAAGCCGCTTTATTCCTTTACGCAAACACATTTTTATGGTGTTTTCAAAATTTCACATTACAGTCGCCCATAAAAGTAAATCCAAATCCTATTAAACTTTAGCGTTCATAGCTAATGAAATTAAAAGTCAATTAAATTTGAAACTTGGGCAAAATAAAATGCGTGCATAAAATATTTATAAATCAAGCGCAAGAGATCACAATTTCAATAAGGCATAAATCCAGGCATTAATTTTTACTCCACATGTATTATGTTGCATAATTAAACATTAATATTGACATTGGATGTGGGCCACAAAAATATGACTGAAATTTATACATATGTATATATGTGAAAGCGTGAGAGACTTTGAGGATACTCTAGACAACTAACTTTAAATCAATTAATAAAATTTTATATAAAAAGAAAAAAATAAATATATTTTAATACATTTTTTTTTTTACTTTGAGATTGGCTTAGAATATTATTAATAATATATAGCAAAAGAGAACATAATGGGGATTAAGGTATATAGAGATGGAAGAATAGGCATAAAGAACTAAGAATAAGGTATTTCATTTCTCTCTCTCTCTCGCTCTCTCGCTCTCTCTCTCTCTCTCTCTCATTCTCAATAAGTTTCTTTCTAGATACAGCTTGCAAATATTTACACTTTAGTACTCTATCATAATACCAGCCCATAACAACATCTCTAATCAATATATATTTGATGCTCAATAACTCTACAGGGTATTTCACATATTATTTAAAATAAGCTCATAAATTAGGCTACATATTTGCAGGCGTTTTGTAACAATTTCATGGGCCTTAAATTGAATATTGTTGATAACTATTTATCAATATTTGTGTTTTATGGCATTTAATTAATATTTTCAGTAGTCGACGGCGACCACCGACGGCGCGTTTGATAACAGCGCATTCAAATCGAATTCAATGGGCGTGTGCATCTGTGTGTGTGTGTGGGTGTTTAAATACAGCTCATACATGAGCTTCGAAATGTTTCGAAATCTAGATAATCATAGAGTGGATTCATTAAAACGAAATATGAGCAACGATACAGCAACAGCAGCAGCACCAAAAAACAATGAAGCGTGCTATGCGGGGGTATGATCGAATACTAGATAGCCTGCATGTGCGTATTGAGGAAAGGTTAGTTACGTGCCAAATGTTTGTTATCGATTTCTATCGATATTAAGGCACAGAGTATTACGAAACTTGAACAGAAGAATTGAATAATTTGCCTAAATGGAAAAGGTACAGAGATAGATAATTAAAATAGAGTTCGGATAGAAAACGTTCGTTCAGAGAGAAAACACATTGAACCTTTAGCTACTGTAGCTTTTATATCAGATAGTATTAGAGGAGCTAGATGCAAGAATCAGTTGCGGTCTTTACTTGATATAATATAAATTTATAAACAGTTCTAGATAAACTTAATCTTATGTAGAAATTTGAAAAAGAGATTTCTCTGTAAAGAATTTTTCTAGCTCGTATTCCAGCTCGCAAAATAAGCTAGAGAGGGGAGATCATTTCTTAAAATTTATCTCTCTCTTTCTCATCATTTCTTTATTTCTCTAAGCTTTCTCTAGCACATCCACACTAACCAATCTACCCACTGCCTTTCATCAATTTCAACCAGTTACAGGGTATCATAAAAGGCACCAATTTTTATGGAGCTGCTCTCCAGCACAGCTGCTGGCGGTCCATGTACACGCCCCCACAGCCCCTGCCAAGCTCCTGCCTCTCTTTTTGTGTGGCAAATAGTTTTGTAGATTTCTATCGACGCGCTGTGAGTTGTTTTTTGGTAGCACCAAATAAACAGCAGGCGGCATAAATGCAACCCATATAACACACACATACATGTACATACATATATCTATTTGGATCTATCTACGTATTTTGTTCATGAATTTGTATAATTAATTACATATTTCAATTGTGTGACATTTGGATTACGAAATTGTAATACTCATTCTTTTTGTTTAACATTTTTTATGCTTGTTTGGTTTTTTCTTGTTTTTTTTTTTTTTTCTCCTTTTTCGTTTGTTTTTTGTTTATTTTGAACTGCGCAGCGGGTTTAATTATGTCTCATATTGAATTTCTATGCACACAACTCAATTTTATATATATATATATTCGTTTTTTATGCCTTTTTATAATTGTGAAGCACTTCATTGAATATTTTATAGGAATTTGAATGATTCATACCATTCAATACCGATTTAGAACGCAAATCGGCTCAGACTGATTTATAAGGCTCGAATGCAAAAAAAATTGTATTTTGTTCTGTTTGTTTGTGTTTGTGTTTTGTTTTATTTTGTTTTTACTTAAAAAAATGTTTTTGTTTTTTTTTTTATATATATACGATTGTATATACTTTTGTGTTTTGAGCTCTCATTGAAATGCATAAATCTATAAAGCTTTATGTCTTTACCTCTTAAAATCTGAACTTTGCCTTTTGTAAATTTTAAAATAATATGTAGCATTCTCTTTCATATTATTTGGTTTTTTTTTTTTTGTCTACTTCAATTAAATCCATATACGTGTATATAATATATATATTGTGTAGCTGAGAAGCAGTTCAAAATGCTTTATGCACCGTCATTACCGACTAAAAACCTCCTCTTCTTGGTCTGTCTTCAACCTAGGAACCAGGAACTATCTCGCATTAACTTAACATTAAGGGTAGCCCCATCTGTGTTCATGCGCCCAGTCTGTACTTTTTCCAAGCATCTATACTAGCTGTGCTCTTTGCTGGCTGTGCTCTCTGTAGTCTCTACTTTGACTCTACCGACAATTTCTTTTAGGCACTCATACGTAAGCTCCAGCCTATAACCAGTTATTGAAAACAGTACAATACGTTCATATACATAAGAGTCTAGAAATATTTGTATCGCTGCTCAAAAAGTTCTCCAATCACATTTTAAATAAACAACAAATAAATAAAACTCTTTTTTTTAGGTAGAGTAAATCAAAAGGCTAGAAAAAAAAAACCTTGACACATTCTCTTAATAAACATGTCAGAATAATGTTCATTTGCTTTTTCCTTTATGTGTCTATCTATTCATTTGAATATTTTAGTGTTCCTTAAGTTATGTTCCACAATTGAGTAATATTATGCATTATACAAAAAAAGAGCTAACTGGCTCTTGTCTTAGTCAATGAAAACACGATTTTGGTCGTCGTCATATATCAAGTGAATAATTGAGGCATAAATTCATTATCAGAAACACACACAGTCAGACGGATTTTTAATTATAATCATCATTCACGTTGGCCAACTAGAAGGGGTTGGACGATGGCGCAGAAGACGACACTCCTGTACATAAATTTCACACACTCGAATCCATTTCCTGCTCATTATCATATCCCTATATGCCATATATATATAAATATTTTTTCTTTCCAGTATTATACAATCTGCAGAGTTAGATGAGCATGCGCTATACGCACAACAGACAAACAGACAGACAGACGGACGGACCTCTTCGCCTGTTCTCCTGGGCTCCACATAAGTCCCAACCCATCTGCGAATTTCCTCATGTGCTGCCTTGTCCAAGAAACCCACTCAATTTGGGTTTGGCTTTGGCTGTGGTTTTGGCTTTTGCGGGTCGAGTGGGCGAATCGTCTTGCTTTGCTTCGTTGCTCGTCGTTGGGCTCCAAAAGGTTCGGGTTCAGCTCTTCCCTCTGGAGATCTCAGCTGGCAATCAGGCTGTCACAGACGCTAATTTCAATTATCTCGAGTGTGTGCGTACGAGTAATTTGTTGACTTTTGAGTGCCGCTGCCAAAATGTGCGCAAATTTAACCAAAAAGAGGAAGATAACGGCACAGAGGAGGCCACAAGTCTACTAAATAATAAATAAATGCGGAAATATCAATTTGAATGCGTTGTTAAGTAGTCCGATTAAAGTATTACAAAAAAGGGATTAAACAAGTAAGAAAGCTCCAGTCGAGACTGCTCGACTAGGAGATACCCTGAACCCTCCAAGCTGATATTCTAATCATTCTGCACTTCTTTTATGCACACATACATACACATGCATCCACACGCACGCATAAGCCTGCGCTCTGGGCTGCGCTGCAGTGTTGGCAATATTATGAGAATTTATTTGTTAAATAATTTCTTTTGTAGACATACGATCTTAATGAAACTTGTAGAGCGTAATCATATGGTGAATATGTGTGTATATTCCAAAGCCCAAGTCTCTAGTATTTGAAATACGCTTTTTACAAAAGTGGTGGTGAGGGGGTGAATTTAAGGGTGGGGGGTAAATTTTAACAAAAACCGAAATTGTATAAATTGCATATAAGCATACATTAAAAATTTGGAGACTCTAGCAATAAGGGTGTAGAAGATATAATTTTATAACTGGTTTTCGATAAGGGTTTTTATCGATAAAAAAAGATCGGGATGAGTTATCGAATTTTAATGATAAACTTGATATGCGCGCTGTAATTACGGACATTTTAAAAAAAATTTGAAGTCTCTAGCTCTTATATCTTCTGAAATCGACGCGTTCATACATACGGACGGACGGACGGACGGACGGACGGACGGACGGACGGACAGACAGACGGACAGGGCCAAATCGACTCAGCTCGTCGCCCTGATCAAGAATATATATACTTTGTTGGGTCTGCCACGCCTCCTTCTGCCTGTTACATACTTTTAACAAAACCATTATACCCTGATTTCCCATTTTCAATGGGTTCAGGGTATAAAAACATGTATAAACAAAGACGAAAAAAATAAATAAACTCACACACACACACACACAAACAAAAATATATAGATGCGGATTTAAAATTACTATTTAATTATTAGAGAATTTACACAAAAACAAAATTATAAAAAAAAATAAATAAATAAAATTAGCTCAAAATAATAATGATAAAAAATATGCCATACGTAATATAAAAGTAAAATAAAATAAAAAATATATATTAAATAAATAAGTACAATACAAAATAAACAAAATTATTTATGAAAATTATATATAAAACAAAAATATAATGCCTAAATTTCTGTTATAAAATTTATTTAAAATTTCACTTATATTTTTCGTAACAAAAATTAAATGAAAAAAAAAAAATGAATTAATTTAGTAATTTATATAGAAGTATTTAAGTCCATCTTAAATTTTGTTTTATTTAAAGTACTTTTGTAGTTAATGTGAAACATACACAAATTTTATTTAATTTAATACTATATATTTTAAATAAGAATATGTAAACAATTATTACATTATAATTTTATTATTAAAAATATTAAATTCGATTGACTTTATATATTGCATTCATGTGTTATATAAACCCAAAACTCTTCGGCTCTGCTTGTTAAAGCAATCATATGCCAGACGAATCAGCCTGCGGAACTCAATTAAAACAAAACAAGCCCCAAGAGCCCGTGAGAAGCAAGCTCTTGGCCTTTATTTATTATTTATATCTATTAGCCTCTATTATCTCAAATGAAAACAAAAACCTCGCGCAGCCATTTGAGTCTGTTTTGATTGGCATATTAGCCGACGAGCACAAATTAATTACGAAAAGTAAATGTCGTGTTAAATAAACACTCATTTTATACATGTACATAGATATCTATATATATTCAACTGAAGTGTAAGAATGAACTTTGGCTGACAATCAAAATGTCATTTCAATTCGTAAGCTAAGAAAATCCGCAATTGAGACGCAACTTACATGTCATTAACAAGGGCTTAGGCGCAGCAGACAAGATACACAGACTGAAACAGAGAGAGAGAGAGAGAGAGAGGGATAGAGAGAGAGAGAGAGACACAGAGAGAGAGAGATAGTCAGAGACAGTCAGTCAAATAACAATGTGACAAGTTGCGACTTTGACAACTACATTTAAATCGTCCCTTAAGCCAGCAAAATATTTTGCCAGAGCCAACTCAGAGCGATGTTGCCAAAGTTCGGGCAGAGGACTTGGTGAAGTGTGACAACAGCGCTGTTGAGTTATAAAGCATAGTGCTAATCCAGATTTAAGACAGGTGAATGCTTAGAAAATGCATTCAACGTTGCCAAACTTCAGTAGAGTCACAAAGTGAAGTGTGGCAACAGCGCTTTATTTCTAATAACTTACTGCTAAGCACAATGTTGCCCAGTTTCAGAACTGTGATGAGTTTTGATTTCGTATATATTTCGATTATACGTATTAATATATAATATTGGCTATCTTAACAAAGATAAAATAAATAAATAATATTACAGTTATCTTTATAATTTATTATTATTTATTTTCATCGACTTTATTAAACTATTCTAAAAAGAGCGACGTTGTCAGTTTTCAGTGTTTATTGAAATACGGCAACAGCGCAATTTTCAAATCTCGAAATATTCGGAACGAAACTATTTCATTTGCATGCAACGTTGCCCGTTTGCAGCGCTCTGTGAAGTGCGGCAACGGCGCAGCGGTGCGCTGTAAATTGGCCAATTATCGGCCATTTGAAATATGTTTTACCTGAACGTTTGCATTCGATGCACTCGCTCTACCTGCGGCCCGTCAGGCTACGTGCATTGTACGCACTTGTGACCTTTTACGGTGAAGACAATGCGCATTGTTGTTGCCACAACACCTGCCCCCCTCCCGCTCACTGCCTTTGGCCCTATCCCGAATACCTGACTGGACCTGAATGCACGCACAATTTTCTATATAAAAGATACACACCTTTATTTTACACTTTTCGTAAATGTATCTGTATCTCTCGAGCTGAGCTGCATTAATGAACTCAGTTCACACTCCAGGAAAGATAGATAGAAGAGTGAGAGAGGGGGAGAGAGAGAGACAGGGCAGAGGTTGGTTATTCAGTTATTGATTATTTAACTAACATTTGGGAAATTAGGCAGCGATTTATAAAAAGTCTCGTTTTTTTCGGGGCTTGGGGTTTGGGGTTTGGGTTATGCACTTTGATAAATTAATACAGTATCTATGTCCATTCAATTGATTTTGAAAATTCATTAGCGGCTTCTAACGGACGCCGATATAAAAATAATACGCAGCTCCCTCTCCCACTCTCTATCCCTCTCTCCCTCTTGATATCTAAAAACCTAAAATTCTGTTGTGAAATGTCTTGAAAAGTTTTTTTTTTTTTATTGCACTTTGGAAATGGATGAGCTAACAGCTGGAGAGCGAGTGCGGCACTCGTTCAGATTAGATAGCAAATGGTCAACATTATTAACTCACTTCTATTTTTGAATAGAGCTCTTTAAATGTGCGAACAACTGGAGAATCTAACAAAAGAATGGAGAACAAGAAAAATACATGACAAGCTCAAGATTCTTACCTGTTTTAAGTTTTAACGAACGCACAATTCAACGCCAAATAGTCAAATAGTCCATAAATTGAAAATTAAATAAAACTTGGAATAAAATATTGTATAGTGTTGGAAAAATAATATTTTAGAATGTGCAGAAACTACCGGATGTATATTCTACAGTTTAAAATAAAAATATGCACCTATCTCCTCGTATCATTAAAAAACTATATATCAAGCAAAAAATATAAAAAAAAATCAAAAATTAATTACCCACCTAATTAAAAGAATTACTAGAGCATGTTCGTGATTTTTACCGTATTATATTTTTATGAGCTATAAAAAATAGAGACAAAAGTGACAACAAGACATACGCTATGTATAGACATGTCCGCTCATAATAAAAATTAGATTTATTTAAATATTCTACACAATTAATTGCAAAGCAAAGCAAATGTTGCCATTAAACACGCTTGGCAACATTAAAATGTTGCTGAACATTGCGGTGGAACGAAGCGGCACAGCGAAACAAAACAAAGCAAGCCGCTGCAGATGTAAACAAAGCGCATGTAAAGCCAGAACAGCTAACATCCACAGCATGCAACAAGTTTAACAGCAAGAACAAAAACAACACACGCACAGAATTGAGTCTTTTAACAGTGCAGAGACACACACATGCACAGTCAACCACACACAGTTGAGGGAGTAACACGCTCTGTTAACAGTGCCAGTCGAGGTGCTGTGGATTGTGTGTGGAACGTGCGCTGGTAGCTTAACAGGCCGAAACGCTGAAAATGTTGCTAGACGGATTCAATTTGCTGCTGGTACTCGGGCGCTTCGGTTGTGCGAGCGGTATCGTGCGCTGCCTTACGTTACGTTGCGTTACGTTCGTTTCGTCGAATTTCGCATGTTAAACGGAAAATTTGTAGTTCGTATCGTCGGCAGCGCGAATTGTCGTGCGTAACGGGCGAACGTCATTGGCTGCACGCGGTTTCCGGTTTCCGGTTCGTAGCGCCATGGCTTAGAATAAACAAATAATAAAAACGAGTGAAATATAAGTGAAAAATCGAGCAAAGTGAAACGACAAAAATCTAAGAAATAGTGAATTCTATAGAAGTTAGAAAAACAACCCAAAAAATTCTTGACAAAATGCATTCAAATGAAATGTGTGCTCACGCATTTGGCTTACAAAATAAAAATAAAATCAAAAAGATCAAACAGCCAGAGGAGGAAAATAGAAACAATCAAAATGTCGCCAGAACGTCGCCGACGCATCTAAAATTAGAGAGCGCAAAGATGCGTCAGTTTGTTGCATTGTTGCAACTGCTGCAACCGCTGCTGCTCGTTTTGGCTGGATTAAATGGATTAACACTAGTTGCCGCACTCAAGGGTAAGTTTTCACTCTGCATATTGCAACATTTCAGCTCCCTCTCCGCCTGGTCTATCTTTTTGAAGGCCAAACCTGGCCTTCATTTCCGGCCATTTGCACAAATCCTTTGTGGAAGTGCAACAAAGTCTTGCGCCCTCTTGCTCTCTCTCTCTCCCTCTCGTTTATTTATTAGCCTCATTTGTTTAGTCTCCATTTGGTTATTTTTGGCTATAGCCAGATTGCAGCGGGGAAATTAAGGCAACGCGGTTTTTATTTATGCGCCGCGTTTGCTAATGGATTTTAATGCCGCTTTATAGACACGACATCATCGCACATTATTCAAAAATATGGCCAGACAGACATGCAGAGTAGCATATTGTAGGAGTGTGTATATTTAGGTGTATATGTGAGCGTGTAGTTATAGTTCCCTGGAACATTTACCGTCGGCTGCAGTTTACAGTTAGATTATATAGAAAAAATTATTAAAATTTAGTAGGAAAAAATTGGGAATAATGCCGGAGATACGTTTCTATAGAAAATTGTCTATACTGCTGTCGAATGATTTTTCTTTCAAGAATTTACGATGTATAAGTAAAACATTTATTAATGTATTATTATGATGCTTAATAAGTTCGACTAGATTTTTTTTTTTTTAAATGCATTTTTTAAGAAATAATAGACAGAACTATGGACAGTTTGCTCATTATTATACATATAAATACTTTTGTATAGATATGCATATGGACATAGTATATTAAACCTATCAAATGTGTATAATGCATAAGGAATTGGCTTGGCTTATAAAAGCTAACTTTCTTAAAAGAATTTGTTTGAAATATCAAAAATTTGCTTACATGGACATAATTAAAGCCTGCTTCGATTTGTTAACTTAAATATACATAAAACAATATTTAAAAAAAAAAATATGATTAAATAAGGAAATAAAACTAAATCAAAAATAAAAAATAAAAAAATATAAAAAATTCATCCATTTCATGTAAAGCATATGATTCTTCTTATAAAACTATAATCTACAGATATTCTTCTTATGTTTTGTGATTTGCCCTATATAGGACTACTATTATAAGCAAGCTAATAGTCAGAGCAGCGAAAACTATGCTCTATGGTTAAATATAACTGTTTCTTATTCATTAAAACAACTATATAGTGAAGTGTTTCATCAAATTTCCAAATCCCATATTTAATCAAAAACTATTTCATTTTATTCTCCACAACTGGATCTACTCAATGGGAATTTTCTTCCTCCCTTCTGCCTTTTGCTCATCATCTCTGACTCATATGCCAGCAACATGTCTCTTGTCATCATCTGTTCATGCATGCGTATATACATACATACATACATATACATTTATATGTAATTCTTGTTCGATCTATTAAAGCTGCAACAATTTCCATTACACAAAACATTTGTTTATAAAGCTGCGCCGCATTATTTCCTCCTTCTCTCGTGGGCAATTAAATTGTCCCACAATAATCATGAAACCGATTGCGTTGCCTTAGATTCCATTTTCTTGGCCAATTACATCAAAAGGCAAACATACTTAATATTAAAAAAAAAAAAAAAAAATACAAAAAAAAAGAGATCTAAAAAAATATAGAGAAATAAGCAAATACAAAACGAAAACAGTTTTTGAGGTCTTTGTGTGGTTTTTGCGGTTAGTTTTTGACTTTACGAAATTTCAAATACACAAATACATATAGAGCTATAGACACAGACACATGCATATGTATGCACACCTAGTATATGTCTATAGACTTAAAGACAAAGTCGATTATTTTGCTAGACTTTGTCTTCATTTGCTGCGGTTGCCCATGCAAAGGGAAAAGGGAAAATGCGCTGCTTCACTCACATGTGCTTTGCACTAAGTGGAAAAACGTGGAAATTGTTAAGGGAAAAATTATGAAAAATTTTGCCTAGAGTCTTTTTCGAATTTAGCAGCTTATTAAAGGTAAAAAGAGGCATATTTATAATGGACAAAAAAATAAAATTTTAATGAAATAAAAAATTAAAGTCATAGAAATGAAGTGCTTAAAATTTATAATCATAAAAAAAAAAAAAATAAATAAAAATAAACTAAAAATGTTTAAATTCATTTTTAAAAATAAATAAAGAAATAAAAAAATTGCCATTTCAATGGGATTGGGGTATAAAAATAAAAATAAATTTATATTCATTATATATTAAAATTATTTTAAATTTCCTAAAACAAGGAAAGTAAAACAAAAAAATTAAAATGTTTGAATTGAAATTGAAAATATTTAAATAATATTAAGTTTTATTTTGTTCTCTAAACAATTAAGGAACTTTGAGTCAATTTTGTTTTATATTCATTTATAATTAGCTTATCTATCCAGAGTCATATCTCTTGACATATGTATTTGATATATGGTAATATAAATTTGATCCAATTTACATTTGACTTCAAATTAAAAATGTTTATAAATTCCATAAATCAAAATCTAAAGTTTTCAGATAAACAAATTTCATGCAGAGCGTAAGCTGTGTGTGTGCGTGTGTCAGGGGGAAATCCCCTTGAGGTCATGTACGCTATCTTACGCTCTGTTAAAGTTCGCTGCATTAAGTGAGATAATACCAATAAAGCTTAGCAAAATGCTCACCCTTAACCCGAACAGAATCGGTTAGCTGCAAAAAAATAAGAAAATGCTGCAACGTGTAATCTAATGCTTATTAAACGCTTTTTAATGCAACAAGCGGCCAGCGGCACGCAACGCCAGCGCCCAATGCCGATTGCCAGATATATGTACATATATACAGACATTTATATATAACACGATTCAACACGCAGCAGTTGAGGCTGCCACTGATGAGCTGTGTGGCTGGCCATGTGGCAAGTGTTGCACGCGACGTTGATAATAAATTGTATAAAATTATCTCTCGCACACGTCACACGGCAGCCACCGAAGGGGGTGAACTGAGCAGTGGCGGGTGGGTGTGTGTGTGTGGATGTCGGTGTGTGTCCGATTGAGAGCTGGTGGTGGGTCAATCGCTGGCTGCTTGTGCAGCACTAGCAACACTTACGAAAAAATGAAGCGGAATCAGAGCGGGTCATAAAAATTATCTGCTGCTAAACGCCCTCAACATGTGACAGTAAAACAGAGGAAGAGAAAGAGAGAGAGTGTGAGAAAGGGGGGTAGGGTGTGAGATAGAATGAGTGAAAGAGCTAGAGCTAGAGCTCGAGCAGTCTGCTCTTAATGTTACTCTGGGGAGCGTTTTGCCCAGCTGGAATGCAATTTTTGAAAGAAGCAAGCGCTAGAGTAGAGCGAGACAAGCAGCGTAAGACAGAGACAGAGAGAGATAGGGAGAGAGAAAGGGAGAGGGAGAGAGAAGCTTTGTCTCGCGGGAATTTCTTAAACAATTTTGTTTTATTGCCTAGTTGAGATTTTGGCAGAAGGAAGGAAAGAGAGAGGGATAGAGAGAGAGAGAGAGAATAGACTGTAAAAAAAAGTGTTACAATTGCTGCGGCTCAATTTTCGTCTGGCAAACGTTTTAGGCCTTTGGCGCTTTTGTAATTTTGCAAAGTGGCTTGTTTTGTAGCAAAGTGTAAAAGCCAAACAAAAACAGAAAAAAAGAGAGAGGAGAGAGGCCAAAGAATTCGCTCACTGCAGGCAACTCATGTGCATTATGCGAAATTGGGCTAAGTAGCAGTTCGGCTAGCTTATGCAGTTCCTTACATTTTCTTTCCGATTTTTGTTGTTCTTTTTTTTTTTTTTTGGGTCGTGGGCCATGGAGGCGTGGCTGATAGAGAGTTCAATCTGTGCGAGACATGTAAATGAAGTCAAGTGCTGAGGCTGCTGCTGCGGCTGCTGCGGCAACGTGTTATTTGAACAATCACATGATTGGCTAACTGATTTTGTTGCCTGCGAAAAGATACTTTCAGCTCGTAAAGCCGAAAGCCCTTGAGTTATAGAAACTAGGCTAAGTGGGCAACATATACATATATAAGAAACTAGCTGTAAAGTCCCATTATCTGCATAAAAAATCTATGTGAATTGAGCAGTTGGGGCAGATAATTATCTGAGGATTAGAATTTGAGAGTTTCATTAGAGCATTTGGCATAAAAGTTTCCTCTGTTTGTGTTGCCTGTCCCATACGAACTCAGCTTCTACCAAAGATACTCTTTTAATATTTAGTTCCCAGCATTGTAGTGATTATATTTGCGTAAAAAACCTAGAAGCTAAGTCATCTATTTAAATTCTAGTTTATTTCAGCAGCTCTTAAGATTTTCAGCAGCTGAAATTTGGTATCCAGGCAAACTGCAATGTATCAATTGACAAACAATATACGTCATGTAGATTATCATATAGACTAACCTTACTTTTACTGTCTATTTGAACTCAGAACTTAGTAAAGATATAGTAAAATTTCATGTCTGCTCTTATACGCCAGAGTATTTTATCCCAAATTTCCTAGCTGAACGTAGACCCAACATACTACTCTTCAAGAGCTTACTCATTTACATACATATAGTACATTTACAGCTCATTAGCCAAAAAGATTTGCACATCTTCAGCTAAGTTTGATCTTTAGTAGTTCTTTAATAGATCTTATCTCTTACCTATGCATATCTAGCTCTAATTCTTAGAAGATAAAGAATCTACATAAAATATTTGTAAGTCTATTGGAGTCTTCGTTTTGTGCGTGAGATAATTGATATTTTGTGCTATTTTTATTATTTTTTCTTTTAATTAAGCGCTTGCATTTTTTGTGTCCACTGAGCTGAGTTATTTGATCTGCCAGGGCAGCTCTTTCCAGCTAAATAATAATTAATTATGAAAAACCAACTAGCGAACAGGCCGAGTCTCAATTTAAGCTCGCCTCCTGCCCGCTTGCCTTCCTGCTGCTGGGAGTCGTTGTCGGGTCTGAGGCTTAGACAAGCGCCAAGTTTTGCCTACGCAAATACGCAAAGAGTTTTGCTTCCTGGACATGGACGTGATTCTGGACATAAACTTGCAGCAAGCCACACTCTATATAGATAGATGTGTATGTGTGTGTGGAAAATGCAACGAGTCGCCTTTTGTAGTTGATGTTGCTTTACATAGCCGTGGGTTTTCTTTCATGTCTTCCCATTTCAGTTCGCTCTGCGCGATATTAAAAAAATAAAAATGAGTTGAAAAAATTAAGCCTGGCAGCCGCGTTAAATGCAAACTTTCAGCCGTTATTTTGGCTATTTTTTTTTTTGCAGCTCTTTTTTCTTTTTTGGCTGCCCAAATGTTGCACAGTTGTTGCATGCAACGAGTGCTTGGAAAATGCTGGAGTTTTTCCTTTTCTTTCTGTATTATTTTTGAAGAGAAGGCGTTGCTCGTACTGCCAAAAGCTCGAAGCGTTTTGCGAGCATAGAAAAATAACACAGAGAGAAGTTGAAAGGTGATTTGGCAGCTAGATTTCCCGCTGAGCTATAATCAAGCTGGCAACCAACACCAAGGGATACTCGGCCATACGATTTGGCTAAGGCCTCAAATTCTGCTGAGGTTTTAATGGAATTTTTTGCGGTTTGTCGTGACAAAAGCTGTTGGATATGGCTATGAATTTGTAAGAAAGATTTGTATAGAAATCGAAAGACTTGGACTAGATGGATGATGAGTTAGGCTCAAGTTCTTATTTATCTTATTGATGGAATCTTTCTTATATATGAATCATATGTATATGAGATGATGATAGTGATATTCACCTTTAGTATATATAATATATATGTATGGCTTTTATACGTCGAAAAAACTGGCAGATATTTTATATTTACTTCTCTCATAAGTCTTACATAAGGTATATGGTATACCTGCTGCGTTTTCATAGTTTTGTTAGGGCTATTCCCGCACTCCACAATCCAGGTCTGAGTCTATTTTCTGAATCTAATCTGTTTAGCCAGCTGCTTTTATTTTATATTCATGTTTCTTGTAGTCAATCTTATCCTAGCACATTTCATGAGTAATGCGGCACAATATTATTTTATGCTATATTATATTTGACTGTATATATCTGTTGCTATTTGCTATTAAACAATATTTTTTCAATTGCTTAGACTCGCAACCGTTTTGCTATTTTTATTATATTAGTCTGGGATTTTTTATGCATATTTGATAATACTTTTTCAAGTGCTTGCTGATTCCTTTACTTGTTTAAATCTATATAGAAATTTATAGTAAATAAACTAAGTTGACTGAGCTGCTTAAAGATAATTTTTTGGTTAAAGACAAAATTATTTAAAAATATTCATGTATATTTATATATTATATATTATAATATGAACTATATTTGAAGAAATCGTATTATTAATAATGAAGAACGTATACATAATAATAAATATTTGACTCGAAATGATATAAATTTTATAACCAATATTTGAATAGAAATTACATAAATTATATTTAAGTATTTAAATAATTGCCTTAATTGCTTTATATAAATATCCATGCAGCCTATAAATGGCCGCTGCTAATTGCCCAAAAAAGCCATTTAAAGCATAAATTTCGTTGAGCAAAAGTTAATTCAAGAGTTGCAAATAGAAATATATAAATATGTATGTCTTGATGCTGGCAGCTTGATTTGTGGCTGTTGAGTAGGTTTTGTGGTTCGACAAGGATTTGCTGCAGCGTGGAGCGTGCAACCCAAAAAAAAAAAAAAAAAAAAAAACGTTGCAGTTAAAAGATTTGCATATTTGCACTTGATGAAGTTGAAGCTGGAGCTGAAGCTAAAGCTAAAGCTAAAGTTTTCTGCAGCGTTTGGGAGTTGGCAGTTGCCGGCAGCGTTTCGCAGTTGCAAGTTGCAAGTTGAGATTTGGTTGGCTGAGAGGCGCTGCCTACGCGGCGGCACACAAACAAATTATACAAAAAAAAAAAATTTTGCTAGCCGAGTTGCCTTGAGTCATCGTTTGTGTCCACGTTGAGCGTGTGCAGCGTGCCACAGAGTCGCCAACGTTGGCGTTGAGGCACGTCGCCAACAACAACAACAACAACTACGACAACAACAACTGCAGTCTGCAAGTTAGTAAAAAAAAAGTTTATAATTTGCTAACAAGCCGTTCGACGGACGGCGCCAGAGCCGTCTGCAATTATGACAAGTTGACAAACGGCTTAATCCTAATCTCTTTCACTCCGACATTTCATAAACTGTGCAATTTGGTGGCCCAAAAGCTGTGCGAGCGAGCAGATGCCACAAGCGTAGTCGACTCTGGCATTTAAATCAATAAAAGAATGCTTCACGTTTATCGCATTTCTGATATCTAATACCAATGCGAGAGCTGGGAGACAGCGAGATAAACAGACAGCCAGACAGACAGTGTAGTGTGGACCTGTAACGTTTAGGCCGCCCAAAAGCTCAACTTGGCCCAATCTCCCCCCTCTGTGGCCGTCGCTGGCATCTTCCGCCTCGTCGAGTGCGACACATGCAAATTGGCCATGTTGCTAAACAAGTTTGCCGCTCTGGCTCTGACTCCAGCCAGCACTAGCTGGCACTGGCACTGGCACTGGCTCTCTGGCTCTGGGCGCTGCTTTCTTGTAGTCACCTGCGTAAGCGACAACGACAACGACAACGACAACCATCAACGGCGAGTCGCAGCAACGTGCAGCAGCAACATGCAAAATTGGACTGCGCTGCGTGCAAATAAGGCTAAAAACGGCCAACAACTGCAATAAGAGGCAACTGGGCAAGAGTGAGCGACTAAGAGATGCCCTATAAGGCGAACATAGATTATGATTGCCATGAAAATTCTATTTTTGTAATTTATTAGTTAAACTAATAGCTGTTAGGCAGCCACATACTCTAGCTCTTACAGTTGTCGAGTTATGAACAAAGAATGATGCAGTTGCTAAAGCTGTCGATCTATACAATAATACAAAAAGGAAAATTTATATCTTCTTTTACATAATCCAAGATCACACATGCCAAATTAAGAAACTTATAATCTTATAGCTCTCGAGATTTAAATAAGAGATCCTAGAAATCTCGAGCAATACCAAAGCTATGAATAAAATGAAATAATGATTAGATTTCGATATTTCAAAAGGACCTCTATAAGAAATTTTTTAACTTAAGCCTTTAGAGCCTTTAGGGTACTCGAGTTGAATATAAATGGCCTATCGGTCTTGAAGACATCGAGCTGTGAATGTAAGAAAGGAAATCAGTTTTGTCTTCATAGACTTGAACAGAGTTTATAAACCAAATTTGTATGTGTCAACTGCTAAATTTGCCGAGCTATGCAAAAATCCCTAAAAAAAATGTATAGAAATAAGAAAAAAACAGAGAAAACAAATGTAACACAAAAACACAAATTCAAACGAAAAAGTAAAAGCATATGTCTTCACATTCCCAATTGTTCGTATATAAGAATTAAATTAGCTTTGTTGGGCCAACTGTTTTCGATAACTCGTTTACCCAGTTGCAAATGGCTTTAGGGTATAACAAGTACTATAAACAGACGCTGACGCTGCCACGCAGACAATCAGCCATAAATCTAAATGACTGTCAACCCGTGCAAAAGCAGCAACAACAGCAACAACAACAACGGGAACAACCTACTATGGTCACTTGGTCTTGCAACATGTTGCCCACAGCTTGAGTCAGAGTCTCTCTCTCTCCCCCTCTGTCTCTGTCTCAGTCTTCGACTCATTTGCCGCCGCCTGATAAGACACTGAAATATGTTAAGAACCCGCATTCGATATTGATATTGCATTGCCATCGCATTTAGCATAAACATTAAAAACTTTACTTATTGCATGCGAAATATTTGCAACAAATCGTGGGCAACTCCATGAGAAATAACAAGTAGCTAACGCGAGAGACATCTTAGGAATGCTAGACTAAGTCTAGTGGTTAAGTTTGAGTTATATTTGACTTGGGGAAATTTAAGAGAATTTACATGAAATGAATTCCATTTGATTATACGATTCATAAAAATATATAAATAGGAAAAGAAAAAATAAAGATGTTTGAAAAAAAAAAAAAAAATAAAAATAAAAATAAAATAAAATATACATATATATTTAAAAATAAATAAAAATTATATAGAAAAAATAAACATATATTATAATATAAAAATACAAATGTAAATAATAATGTAAAAAAAATGTATGAAAATAAAATACATACAATATAATTATATAAAAATATAATTTTAAAAAAATGTACATGTATAAAAATAAAAATATTCATACAATATAATAATAAGTAAACAACATGAATAATGTCTTCAAATGTTACAAATCAATTGGAGATCAATCGAAAAATGATAATAATAAATGATAATAAACACTTAAAATGTTTTTAAGTTAAAATATAAAAAAAATTTTATAAAAAATTAAAATTAATTTTTTAGTTAATTTTTATTAGAACTTATGAATATTTTAAAATTGCCTTCAGTTAAGCTCATACCACTTACACCATACCATACATGCGATTATCTTTATGTATTTTCTATCGAGAAAACTCTTAAAATATTTCTAAATGCATAAAACTTGATTTACTGCTGCAGTTTAACGGAGATTTTAGCTTTCTGCTGCTACGTAAATGCAGCAACTATAAAGGCAACCCACGCGCTCATATATAGAGTTGATAAACCCTAGTAGCTTTTCAACTAGTTTTGTCATCAAATTCATTAGCTTTAGAGTTGCAGCGATTGGCTTCCAGAGTCTTCCCACTCCAGCACGATTTTATATATATTTTTAATAGATGCCAAGTGCGAAGCGGGTTTTTTATTTAATTTATTGCACTTTTGCGCCGTGTGGCAAATGGCTAAAGAAATGCGATAGGCCAATCACTTGCAAGAGTGCTGCGACACTTTGAATGCGTCAGAGGCCGGGGCAGGGGCAAGGGCAGGGGCAGGAGGCAACTCTCGAAGAGGCATGCATTTAAGATAAGGCGTCACTTGTCGGCGTCGCCGTCGCCGTCGCCTTGGCATTTCTTATATTTCCCTCGTTTTAGCATTATTTACATTTTAAAAAAGAAAGAGAGACCGTCTTGACTGACAGCAGACGCCGTGCCTCTGCCTCTATCTCTGTCTCTGCCTCTTGCTTTGTTTTTAGACTATATATAAAATCTATCCTAGGCTCAAATTACAGCGTTCCGACATTTGTTTGAAGAGTTTCGGTTTGTTTGGCTGTTTTTTTTTTTTTTTTGTTTTTTCTCCTTCATTCTTGTAAAGTAAACATTGCAATCGAAATGTGAACTGGAACTGGAACTAGAACTGGGTTAGCCGGGTGTGGCTCAATGTTAAATATTGAATCACTGACGCACCTTGTGGGAAATTCAGTTCGCTGTCGACTTCTAGGAAAATTTCGAAATATTTATTTGCGCAGTCATCGCGGCGAAGATCTGCAGCGCTGCATGATTTGCTCTTATATAAATTGTCGCATCGATTATTATCGATTAATCGTTTATGCCCATGCCTAATTGGGCATTCAACTGAACAGGCTCTACGTGCGCCGACTGCATAAGCTCTGTTGCTTCATAAATTTCGCAGGAAAACCGAAGCAGAGGGAGAGAGAGATAAGAGAAGGAAAATTAATTACAAAACGCAGCTGCAATTTGTGCAGCTAATTAATCATGCACAAGAATTTGCATGACGATCCTTGGGGCCAGAGCAAAGGACAGCTGAGTGATCCTCAGCTGAGCAGACAGCAGACAGCAGAGCGAGCGGTTGAGTTGGGCGTCTCAAGAGCTGCACAGATTGATGTGCGGGCATCGCGTGTCGCCATCTCAATCTGCAGCTCGATCTGCTCACTCCTCACTCCTTCCTCTCACTGTCTTTCTCTGGCTCTTTCTTTGGCGCTGATCTACACAGCACGATCATTAATAAACCGCTGTGAGCTGTCAATAAAAATCAACGTCGAGACTTGAAGATTGCTGCGAAGAGACTGCAGATTGTTGCTGTTGCTTTTACTGTTGCTGTTGCATTGATTCACACTGCATTGCTGTGCGGATCAACGAACAGTGATCAGTGATCACAGATCGTTGATCGTTGATCACTGATCCCTGACAAACTGACATCGTTTGGCACTTGCTGTGATTTGGCTTATGGGTGACAATTGGCTGGCATTGATGTCTGTATTCAAATGCAACTGTTGCTGTTGCTGTTGCTGCTGCAGATGTTGCTGTCGCTGCAGGAGTTGCTTTTCCTTTTTTTCTTTTTGTAAATATTTACTTAACATATAAACATTCCCAGGCATGGCGCTGTTTACTCCGAGCCCAGTTCAAGTCATATTTGCAGCAGCAACTGTTGCTGCCAGTTACAGCAGCAGCAGCGGCAGCAACATGTCGCCTTATAAACAATATTCAATAATGCATAGAAGCAGGGAAAATAAAGTGTGTAAGCGAGCAAGGTAAAGGCTGCTGCTTCATAAAATAATGATGATGAAAATGTTGCAACAACGACAACGACAACATAAACGCTGTTGTTGCTGTTGCTGTTGTTGCAGTCGAGTAGTCGGGCAGCCGGCTGACAATGATGAGGCATGATGACAGACCAACAAATCGAAGGGCAACGCGCTGAATGCGCCCATATCCAAACAGATTCCCAAAGGAAGAGCAGCAGCAGCCCCAGCTCAACTGGAGGAGGCAGATTGAGCAGGGAGCAAGCCTGCAGCCAAAGTTGCCACCGTTGTTGTTGCTGTTGCTGTTGCTGTTGCTGTTGCTGGTTTGGTGGTGGCAATCGTCATCGTTACCGCAACAGTGGAATGTATTGTAAAACATGCAGACAAAAGCGCAGCGCACATGCGACCAATCGCCAAAGCAACTCGAGGGTTAAACTCAAGCATGATGTGAGCAATTTTTGTTTCTTTCTTTCCTTTTCTGTTTGCTGCCGCTTTTGTATGATTATTGTAGAGGCCTTTAGGCGTGGTTTATGCGTGACAGCTACTCATGATTTTTTTGATGGAATAGTTTAAAATGTTGATGTGGCATGTACATACATACATATATGAATTAATTAGCGATATGGCAACGCTGTATATGAGCTGAGAGCTAGCAGAAATTCAAATGCGATTGAAATCAGCCATATGAATTGTGAGAAGAGTAATTCCTAAAATTTTTATAATTTAGATAGTTCTTTCTGAGCTATGTTATTGTCTGGCAACGCTGTAAGCTAAAAATTTAATCTAAAATATACAAATCAAGTCTCTTTACCTATTACAAACTCTTCAACTCAAATTTGATATAAGCATATAGAAAATACTCATATTTTCCTTAAATTTAAACAAATTTTGTAAACATCTGGCAACGCCAATAAATGTTTTCAACTCTAAATGCATGCTTATATGCAAAGAATGGCTAATTATTTTCCAACTTTGCCCTGAAGCTACTCTAAAACTCAATTCTAAGCTCAAGCTCAACAGTCTGGCAACTCTGTCATTGGTATGCCACTCCAAACAGTAGCTTCGCTTTTATTATTTCAATCAAATAGCTAAAACGCGTTCGCAGTCACATTAGACTATTATCGCGTTCATCTGGCAACATTGTTCGTGATGCCCCTTCGATGGGGTTCTTTGCCATTTCATGCACGCATAAACATGAACAACAGCAACAGCAAAAAAATACATTTTCCTGACCCTGCGAAACACTTTCCATGTGTCTGTCTGACGGAGCAACAAAAAAGAGCAACAACAACAACAAACACAACGACGTTTGCCGTCGGGCAGAAATTAATTTTTCATAATTTTTTGCGCCCTTTTTTTGTGCAAGTCGTGTTGTTGTTATCGCAACTTGTTTCCCCCATTCGGGTCCGCTTGAGTCCTGCTGGGGGTCAAGGCTGAGGCTGAGGCTGGAGCTGTAGCTGGAACTGGAGCTGGGGCTATCTCTATTAAAGTTGATTGTCAAATGCGGCGGCACTTAAGTGATTTTCATAGCACTTTAATTGGAGTCAAGAATTTGTGGGCTAAAAGGAAAGCCGCTCGCGCGAACTTGGCCAAAAGCCGCCGGACTTAATTGCCAAAGCCCTCTCAGAGAGGTGTCCCTCTGTCTCTCTCTGTGTGTGTGCGTGAGGAGGCGTGTCCAGGCGAAGCTGCAAACTGTTGACAGAATGACGTGACAACATGCAATGTAAATTGTGAATTGTAAAAAAGGCGAGATAAATGAAATAAAGCCACGGTTCAGATGCCAAGTCATATCTCTATTAGGCAGCGACAGCGAGACAACGCAACAGAGGAGAGAAACATCAGATGCAGATACAAGTTGTAGATAAATGTGAGCGCTGCATAAATTGCCAAAGAGTTGACAACGGGGCAACAGGGTGCCACGGAGACAGGGTGCACCGGGTCAACGTGCAAGACAATGCGTAGCATAAGAAAACAATGCGTAGGGGTCAGCAGCAGGAAGCAGCAACAGCAGGAGCAGCAAACAGAGTTACCAAGAAGAAGTTGCATTAAGTTGGCTTAGCAAATTTTCACGCTTACCTGCATGCAGACAATAACTCACGCAGCCAAAAAAGGGAGCGAGAAACAGCAGGGCATGCCGGGTATGGCGGAGGGTTTGGTAGGGAGAGACCAAAAGCAATAAGCAACAATTTTCGTAGAATCGAAAACGAAAGAAAAACAACAACGAAAAAATCAAAGGAGATTGAGAGAGCGAGCAAAACAAAGCCAAAGTTGGCAAAGTTGTATAATTTCGCATTGGCAGCCTTAATCCCACACAGAGTCAGGTAAAACCCACACACACACACACACACACACGCACACGCACATTTGCCATAATCTATATGGTTTTTATATACAATGATTATACGCAGTTGCAATAAAGGCCAGCGCAGTCGAACAGAAAAATGGAGAAGAGAGTGAGGTTAACAAAAAGAATCATATTGTATATTAAAAGTATTTATGGCTAGATATGAGATACCCTGTAAAAAAGACAAATATGAACATATATGAAATAAAAATTATACATACTAACTAGCAACTTTGATACAGAAATTATATATTTTAATCAAATATATTTACTTAAACCCATTTTAAAGCGCTGCAGCCTCAAGGAACTCAGAGTTTGCAGGAGCTAGCCTCCTGAAATTTGGTATACAAGCTTTTGTGTCTTTTACAAATAAATAATAATAAATAGTCATTAACGAAACCCTAATAAACATTAGATCAGAGTACTTAATATCATATTATGCTCATCAAGCAACATGCACATACAAATATTTTTGAAATTGTACAAAATATTTAGACACATGGAAAACTTGATTACACCGCCATTTATCGTCATATCTCAATAAATAGCCTCATTGAACTCAGCAACTATCCAAGCAAAGGCTTTGATATTTATTATATTAGTTCTGCTATATAAAATCTATTTAAATTTATTTTAACTCTTATGTAGATCTTTCAATATATATAAATGATATAAGGTAAATTAAAATTATTTTTCAATATACAAACTTCAAGAATGCCCGTCAAACAGTATTTGCCCGGCAAACATGCCCCGCAAGTCAATTTTGTTTGTTTGTTGGTTTCGACAGCATAGCCAAATAAAAAACAAACCAAACAAGAAAAAATGAGAATAAAAACAGCTGCTTTTGATGTTGGCCAGTGTTACAAATTAAATTTTTAGCTCAGTTCTTTTTGTATGCGTATGGGAGAGAACAAAAAACTTTACTAATAAAATTTAACAATTTTCATGCTGCTAAATTTTTATGATTATCTGTTTGAACAGCAGGAGCGAAGGGAGTTTGGACAGTTAGAGCCATTTCCATTGCCATTGCTATTTCCATTTAATGTGCAAAGTTTTCCTTTTGCCTAATTGAAGCAACAATGCAAAGGCGGCGAAAAATTATTTCAATGGAAACTTCAAAATGGCCGACAAGGCGATGCTCTCTCTCTCTCTCTCTGTCTCTTTCTCTCTTTGTCTCTCCATCTATCTCTGTCTGTCTGTGTCCCGAAAATATTCCCTTTGACCAGACAAAGACAAGGTCAAAGGCAATTTGTGCCGCCAAATAGAGTAGAAATTTTGTTGGTGTGCCTGGGCGCTGCGAGGTCTCTAAAGAATCGAGTGCGTAGGTAGAGAAAAACGCAGCCGATTAGCTGCAGCACACTAAACGAATGCCCAAACAATAGTCAGACACGCACACACATATAGATATATCTGGGTGTGTAAGTAGAAACAAGAAACGCATTCTCAAGCTGAATGCAACACATGGCTTGGTCACACTCCAGACACTAGAGCCGAGACCCAAGACAACGAGTCATAAATTTCAACCAAAAATAATAAAAACCAAATAGTCGAAAAAAGAAAGAAGTGCACACAATAGAGCAGGGAAAATAGAGATAGACAGAGAGAAAGAAAAATAAAAGAAAAGGTTCAACAACAATGGCATTTGGTATGTCTCAAGAGTTTAGGTAGAAGACAATTTGTGCTGCTCGATGTTGGTAACAATTTCTCTCTCTCTCTTTGGATACAATGTAGTCGATAAAGTTAGGAACTGTAGGAATAAATGTATAGATATAGCTATATATATGTCCTGTAAGGCAGGCAGGCAGGTGGCTTAGACGGAGGCAAGGGCAAAGGCAAAGGCAAAGGCAAAGGCAGTTTGGGTGAAAGGCAGCATTTGGAAACTGGAACAGATGAAAGCAAGTAGATTAGGCATTAGTCCTAAAAAGGAAGTTATACTCAATATAAATGGAATTTATAATACAACAAGATATAATCCAAGCAAAGAAGAGAAGAAAAGTAGAGAAATATAGGAAAAACGAGAAATGTTTGCTGTAAGATGATAGATAGAAATTTTTACAAATAGGAATCTCTTAAAAGATTCAAATATTATATGTTAACTTAAAACTTATAGTATGGAAAGATATATATATATATATTTATATACATAAAATTGCTAAATTGGAGAAACCAAACGGGAACGCTGTTAATTCACACACCAATATAAAAAAATTAAATAAAATATTTCAAATAAATTATGTACTTAAAACTTATAAATTTGAATATTAGAAACTTCTATTTATTAAAAAAAAAAAATTAAATTAAATCAGAAAAAAATTTTAAAAATACTTGTGTATATTAAAAATTAAAAAGAAAAAAAAAATTAAATAAAAAAAAACTGAAAAATAAGAAAATACATTTTAAGCATAAAATTTAAAAAAAAAAAATCATTTTATGCTTTAAGAAATTTATCCAATTATAGAAAAAATATTTCTTTACATATATTTTAATTTTATATGATTTTCCTTTGTTTCTTCATATTGTATTTTAATTAATTTTTAAGTTTATATATGAAACAAATTTTAAATTCAATTCGAAACGAAATTCTTCTTCATGTTTTTAAATATTTTTATTTTTTTTTAATTATTTGATACTATTTTTGTTGCTATTAATAAAACTAATTCTCTGAGAATATTTTTAACTGAAAATTCAAAATGTTAACCAATTAGTGTCAAGCAAAAAATTATATAAAATGATGAAAGCCCACTGCAGCCTTGTGCCATAATTAAATATAAATAAAATGAAAAGATTTCACTCTAATGGCTCTTTGATTAAATACCCAGAAATTAGCACGATTTCATGGCTAAACGTGCCACTGGAGGCATCATTAGAGATCTCTTCACATGCGAATTGGCCAGATAAACGAATGCACTTGCTAAGCGGCAATCGAATATGAAAGAACAAGAGAGAAAGAAAGGGAGAGAGTGAGGTGTATCTTAAGTATAGCTAATCGTAAAGACTGAGCTTCATTTAACTGATAATAGCTGCAAAATGGCCGTGGGCTGATCCAGATAACATCGTTTATAAAGATTTGCAGCTGAATGGGATTTTAGCGAAGCAAGGCCCACTTAGCCGGCACTGACTGGCAATATCAGTGTTTAGTTAAATTACAGGCTTGAAGGAAAGAGTTGGGTTATTTTGCTGTTTTGAAAACGGTCTAAGCGCCCACACGCGGCCAAAAATGGCAGCTAATTGGCAGTGAATCGAGTTAGAGTTTCCTACACGCATGATGCTCGCCAAATAACATGCCAAAAAGCAGAAAAAAAAGCAGGCCAGCTAAGAATAAAAGGAAACGGGTAAAAAAAAAAGAAAAGCTAAAAGGAATGCCAAAAGTTTAGCTCTTGTATCTTGCGCTGTGTATCTCATAGTTTGCATAGCTAATTAGCCAAGCAGCAGTCGCCCTGTGATGTCGGTGTCTGATCATTGATCAAGTCTCTGGAGTCGCGAGTCTCTTGCCGCCGCTCCTAACGAACGGCGCGACGTACCGAATGTATTATCTGCTGGAACGTTCTCACATTAGTCACGCGTTTAACATATTTCGTTTCGTACGTTTAATATATTTTGTATCTTGCAGATACAAAACTCTGCAGACGTCGCTGTCGTCGTCGTATGCAAATAATTTTCACGTATGCTGCGTAGCGGACAAAGGCCTCTCTCTCTCTGACTCTATCTCTCCTCTTTCTCTCTTTCGCGCCCCTCTCTGCTGCTATCTGATTTGCGACAGTCGAGCGTTTCTCGCCAGATATCTGCCTGTTTATATATGGCCAGGCAGCTGTAGCTGTAGCCGTAGCCTGAGCAAACGCGAATTAGGAACGCGGAATGCGATCGATACGTGCGGTCATCTCTCCCAGCAGCCAAGTAGCAACAACAGCAGCAGCAGCAGCAGCAGCAATAGTTGCTGCTAGAGACTTGACTGCAACATGTTGCACATGCTGGTCAGCGATTCGTTTGGCAAGACAAAGTCGTGCGCCTCGGCCAAAGGGGCAGCTGCATAGCTACGCCGGCCACAGGCAGACAGACAGACAGACATGCAGACATTGCTGGCAATTAAGGGGCGGCGGGTGCGGGGAGGCGTGGCAACTGTTCTGTGCAACGCGCAATTCTTAACGGTAATTATGTTGTTCGTTTTGGCAGCAAAAGCATTTTGCGTAGCCCTAACCAAGCAACAATTGCCACAGCAGCAGCAACAACAACAGCAGCACAATTTCTGCAACAGCAACAGTTGCTGTTGTGTTAAATTGGATTAATTTGACAGTAAAATGCAAATGAGCCCAAATGCCAAATGCAAAATGCAACCTGAAAGATGCTGCTCCATGTTGCTGGCAACAAATTATGTTGCTGTTGTGTGTTGCTGCTGCTGCTGCTGCTGTTGGTTGTCGGCCGTTGTCCTGTTGCTGCTGCGTCTGTCGCAAACCCTGCACCGCCCACTTGTCTTGCACGCCTCGCAGCAGCCAGTGCACTGCAGTGCTGCTGCTGCTGCTAAATAATCAACATGTTTGGGGCAGGCACATGTTGCCGCCGTGCAGCAATAATTTTTAAATTGAATTTTTTGTGCGCCCAGAATGGAAAATAAAAACAAATACGCAAGTCAAGTGAAGCCTTGGCTGTTGTTGTTGTTGCTTTTCTTATTGCTGCTGCTGCTGCTGCTGTTGCTGTTGCCCTGCAGCAACATGCATCAAAAAGCCGGCGCCCGTTTTTCATATTTCTCGGCTCACATGTTTTTTGCATTTCGCCTTCTCCTCTGGCTGCGCTTTTAATTCATTTTCGCTCAACTCAGCTGCGTCCACAGATAGCTTAATCGATTTGCCAGCAACAACAACTTGCTGCAGCAACATTGCTACATGCCACTGATAAATGGTGGGCAATGTGTTTATTAATTATTGTGAAATAAATAGAAATGCAAGCAGCAACCACCAGCAACAATAAGAACTAAAAAAAGAAAAGAAAAAAAAAAAAATGAAAGACAGCAGCAAGTGACTTTGCTCTGAGGTGGTCGCTGGCTGCAACATGCAACATGGCTGGCAACATTTGAGTCATGTATTGCCTCAAATTGTATGCAACCGACTGACAACAACAATAACAACAACAACATTCTGTTGTTCATTTTTGGTCATTTACAAATAGAAATTGCATTGATTTTGCTGCTGCTGTTGCTTCTGTTGCCTTTGGCTACAGCTACAGCTACAGCTACAGCAGCAACTTCTTTGGCTCTCTTGATCTGGCCTGCACTTTGATGATATATCGCCGCCAAGCCAAGCCAGCTCAGTCTGCTGCTGCTGCTATTCCTCTTCTCCTCTTGCCATCCATATTTGATGTGCAGTTGCATGTTACATGACGTTCTCGTAAGTTGTCATTGGCCAAACGAGCCACAATGTTGTGTGTTTAGCGTTTTCTTTCTATTCAGTCAGTCGCTGTGCTGTGTCCCATCTCCCTCTCTCTGTACACTTTTTTTTTTTTAGCATTTATTAGCATTTTGCCCTTTACTTGGTCCGCTGCTTGATGTTGTCCTCAGTTGTCCGCTGTCAGTTGCTGCTGCCGTTGCTGTTGCTGCTGTTGTTGTTGCTGTGTGTGGCAACATTTTCAATTCAATTATATTTCATGTTCATGTTGCATCGATTTACATTATAATTTGTGTCTGTAACGGAAGTCATTTGTGGCTGCTTTTATTACAGTCTATACTTAAAGCTGCTTTCCAGCTTGACTCTGGTTTAGTTTGTTATAATAATCATTTTTTCCCCTTTATTTCAAACGATCTGCTAAAAGATAATATGTAGCCAATTAAACGAGCTTTCAGCGTGTTCAATGCAGCTTCATTACTATTGAACAATTGCTTGCTTTAAGCTCTCAACTATCTTCATTCATGATATAGAGGCTTCCAAAGATATACTATGTACCTAGAGCTTTCAAAGCCACTAGATCGCAGCAGCTTTTTAAGCGATCTTTGCAGAGCTTTCTAAGCTGCTTAATATACGCATATCACATATACATATGTAGCTCTCATTCTAATTCAATAGTCAATCAAATTCAGCATATTCAAATCACGAAAGCTTTACGTTTCTAAGTGCTTTCAAAGCAGCTCAATTTCTAATGCTCAATCTCTATTCAACTCTCGTTTAGATTCAGCTCTACTCCTCCAAATAGTTTCCCTCCACCAGTATAATTAAATTTCAACTTTCCCATTCTCAGTTTCTCTTTCAATGCCCGAATTCTGATTAAATGCCAGCTCGATTTCAGCGCCCACATCTCAATCAAGTCGAGCCCCTCTCACTCCCTATAAGTGCTACTTCTGCGCCGACAATGAACTTAATATTTGGTGTAACAAATCGTCTCATAATTTTTTTTTGATTAGTCAGGCTGGCAAAGAGGCGCAGCCGTATATGTAGATATACATATATATACATATGTAAGCCCAGTCAAGTGTCGCTTTCATTACGCGCATCGAATTTCCCGCGCACTTAAAAACAATGACAGCTGCGAGAAAATTTCTTGATGAAAAATATATTTCTATAGAGAAATATTTGTCTCACATATATTTTTTTTTTGTTTTTCGAAAAATATTTCAACAAGTCCCAAAAGTATTTTTAGAGATATTTGAAAAGCCATTTTTCTAAACACCTTTGACATTCGTCTTTGACTTCTATAGGCATTTAGCCAGGCAGTCAATCACACTCCATACATCAATCAATCCATCAATCAATCAATTAGGCACTCTATTACATTCCAAGTTCCCATTTTGCCCTCTCTCTCTCCCTTTCGCTGCTCTCGTGTTAATTTTGAGCTAAAGTTTTTAGTTGAAGCATTTTTCCTCAGTTTTCCCCCATTTGTTCCCTCATTTCTTCGCATTTGCAGCATTTTCCCTTTTTCCTTTTTCCTCGTTTAATGTTTATAATAATAAGCAGAGTAAACAGTTTTCCACGTCTAATGAGCTGCCCTTCTGCTGTTGCTCGCCGGCTGCAGCCTCCTCCACATGCCTCGCAGCCATGATCTAATGTTATGACAGCTCATCAAGTGTCAGCGCAGAATGGCATACGACCCGAAACACCACGGCCACCTCCCGCCTCCCACCTCCTGCCACTATCCTAAGTGTTTCAGCGTCTCTTTCACTAATGACATTTACTTTCAACGTTTATTAAATGTTGTGTGAGCTGCTTAAATCAGTTTAGCTGGACATGGCCTCTGATATGGAGAGAGAACAGAGTGGTGAGAGAGGGGGAGCAAGAGGGCGGATGCAGCAGAGGCAGGAGTCTGGGCATTTAGATGGGAACTGAGCAGACTACACTGAGCGAAAAAGCTGAGTTTTTTGTATACAAATGAGATTAACTCCTTTGGAAAAACAAGTTCTAAATTCTCCCAATCTCTCTCCTTGAACCATGCTCAATAAATCGATTCTGTTCATCATTTTCTCTCTATCTCCAGCTCTTTTTAATTATTTCTCTCTCTCTCTCTCCCGCTCACTCTCTATATCTCCCCTCTCTTCTCTCTCTCTCTTTCTTATTTTCTTCTTCAGTAAATCTACCTATTTTCGCTCTTCCACACATTTTCGCTGAGTGTAGCTCTATTAACCTAACATATTTCCTATACCATATCACATATCACATGAGATGTCTCTCCCTCTCATTCTCACTACATTGCTCCCTTTTTGCTTTCATTTTGTGCGGCTTATAAACCATCTCTTCTTTTTCTCCCTCTCCCCTGGTTCTTTCTCTTTCAACCTCTACTCCCAATTTGTATTATCATCAGGTTCGATATTAATAACTTTGCTAAGCATTTTTGTTGTTCCTTTGCCCTTCTGGCTTTATCGTGGTTTCTCTTTCACTTGAAGGCGATTTCATGGCTCTTGATTAAGTTAGTTTTTTTTTTTCATTTTCTTTTTTTATTGTGTTCGCTCTTCTTTAAAAGCCTATTAGCTTTTGGGCTTTATCTTTGTGGGCTGGTTCAATGTACGCGCCATAATTATGCGCTTTTGGCAATTAAACGACAGCCGGACCCCCGAGACGGCTCCAAATATGGATAGTGTCATAATTCTTGTCAGTTTGCGAGCCCCCAAGGGCACCGGCCCAGGCAGAGAACTGAAACAGGAGGAGGATAACAAAAAATGAAGGAGGGAAAAAACGAAAACTGCATAAACATTTGCTGATTGAAATCAACTTTGCCATGAAATCAATCATCGCAGCAGACGGCGGCCCTTTTTTTTTTTTTTTTTTTTTTTTTTTTTTTTTTTCCCTCGAGTCGAGTCGACTCTGTGTCCTGCTGCCGCTTGCTTATCCAATGCTAAAATCTTTTGGGCCTGGCGGCTTTGTCGTTTCGAGCTTCAGTGTTGAGTTTCGCGCTTCAAGTGGCCCCCTTAACAATTGCTGTTGTTGTTGTTGTAGTTGTTGTTGCCTGCAGGACATGCAACATGTGACATTGAAACCAACAACTTGAACTTTACTCATGACTCATTGCTGCAGCAAAAACTTCACTCTAGCTAAAGTCTCCCCCTTGTCAGAGTTTCCCTTCTCCCTCTCTCTCTCGCTCTCTTCCGCTTAGCTCATTTATTCATATTTACATTTAACATGCGTTTTTCTCGTCGACTCTTCTAACGAAGTCAGCGTAAATCGATATTCAATAAACGACATCTGTGTGCATTTTTTTTGTTCCTTTTCATCTCTCAATCTCCCTCTCTCTCTCTCTCGCTCTTTCTCTCTCTACGATAATGATCTCTTTGTTTGAGGTAGAAGCAGCTGGGCTGGCATCCAGTCAGGCAGTCGGGCTGGACTGCGCTGGGTAGCTGCGTGGCTTGTGCCCAGGGGTCGATGCATATCTGTCGTAGCTGTCAAAACGAACATAAATCGAAAAACCAGAAACGTAAAAATCGCATCATTTATATGTGGCATATGCGACAGTTCCCTGAAACAAAGCTAGCCCATTCTCTATAAGAAAACTACAATTTATACAGTGAAATAATTAAACAACATTTCTAGAAATATTTTATAGAAAATGTAGCAAAGAAAAACAAAAATTTTGAAATTTTTCACATAGGAAAAAAAATCGTTTGAATAAATTGTATAAAAACAAAAATAAAATATATTAAGAATTAAAAAGTATTTAAAAGCAGATTTTAAAAATAAAAATATTTTATTTAATTTTAAATTTAGAAAAAGTATTAATAAAAAAGAATATTTTATAAAAATTTTGAAATACTCAAAAAATGTTTATATTTATTTAGGGATCCATAATTCTGAAATGAAATAATTTTTTTTTTTTTTTTTTTCATTATGAATTAGGTTTATATTTATTTTAACTTCTTTACGAACGCTTCTCAAATATAAACCCAAAATCTAATCACACTTTCCTCTTCTCTTTCTCTTTCTAGGTAAGCACACAAGAATACGTAAAATATGCCAAGGAATACCACCAAAAATACTAAAAAATACCAATAGACTGAGAGCAAATAGTTAACAATCTATTTCTTTCTCTATTGGTGCAGGCGAGTAAAATAAATGTGGAGCATTTGGAAACTGTGTCACGCCCATAAATCAAGCCTCGCACGACTGACACATTCAAAATTTCCAGTGGCCCTCCCAGTCGCAAGAGACCTCAGCCCCCAGTCCCCCCAGTCCGCGCCGTCTCCCATCCCACACCGCACATCTATCAAATATAATTAATAGAAAAGTTGTCGAAATGTCAATGGCTATGACAAATCTAATTAATTTTAGCTTTTTTTCCACTTATTTAAACAAAGAGCAAGCACATTTGACAAATTATGAAAGCAAGAAGAAGCAGAAAACCACAAAATATGAATTCATATTGTCCTATAGAGCAGACAGGTTCCTAACTCAGTGTGTGAACTATGAGATTTGTTGAAAATCGGCTTACGAAATGTGAAACGAAATTCAAATCGAAATACTATAAGACAATTCAGAGATTAAGCGAAAATGATTAATTGGATTTCACTTGATGTTATATTTTCTAGCTGTCATATGCGAGCTATTTGTGAATGTTAGGGTAGGCCCCAGACTTATCAGCTACAAAAGGTCTGACAGCCGCGTATTTAGTGTCAGCTCTTATCTCCGATATGGTTCATTCATATGAACTGCTTGTCAAGTATTTCATTATAAGGCAAAAATGCTGTGGCTGTTCTTTTTAATAAATAATTGAATACATTGCATTGTGTGATTATATATAAGAATTTTTACAATATATGTATATTGTATATTTTCAGTATAACCTCGAAAAGGCAGAAAAATTTGCTTAGATAATTGCTAAGAAGAATCAATGAGTATTACTTATGCTAGAAAATTAAAAAAAAAAAAAAATTTTTTTATACATATTTTCCAATTTTAACATATTATTTAATATATTATATTAATATATATATATATATATATATATATATATTTTTTTTTTTTTTTTTTTTTGAAGCTTCACATTATTACTTCAGATCTCGGACTTCTATGCTCATAATATTTTTTAACAAATTAAAAGTTTGCTTCAGAAATACTAAGAATTTCAAAGAAAAGCTCTCTTATCTGTTAAGCGCACTTTTAAGCTATTCAACATCGCATCTACCTAAGACGCTGTTTTATACGATTATCAAAGTTATATAAAATCAACCTAATAGCTCAAAGACACTTCAGTATTTGCTTTTGAGCAGCGTGAGAATTGCATAGGAGAGCTATAGATATTATCCAATTCGTCTCCTTAAGGCGCTCTTCTCTGCAATTCTCACTATGGCATAATTCTCAAACTTTTAGAGCTATTTTCTAACTAAAAAACTTTGCTCTTATAATTCTACAATTTGTAGCTCACGCAGAGCATTTTAGAGTCTGCTTTGGGTAACACTAAACCCCCCATAACTTTTCATTTACACCAACATTTTCAGTTTTTGAAAAATGGCGCGCACATTGTAATGCAGATTTTCGATTCAAGGTAACCCGAAACCGGCTAAGCTCAGCGGTTTATCCACTCGCCGGGCTTACATCATTTTTGGGTCTATTTGCATAAAGCACTTAATAAGTTTATGAAGAGTGAGATAAGCGCCTATACAAGTTCTTAATGCAATTTGGAAAAAATGGAGGAAAACCAAGATATAAACTATAAACGATGATAAAGCCTGAATGGTAAATGGATGCAGAGCAGGAGACGTTGGGCGGGAGTGAGCAGGGCGGAGCAGGAGGCTCATATAAATATGCGATGTGACATTGATCGCTGTCCCATGTGTGAGCGTCCTTTATTTTATCTCCGGCAGCTTTAAAAGGATTTCAATGTTTTTTTTTGCTGCCTCGGCTCTTCGGCATTTATGAATTTATTGATAAGCGAGCGCAGAAGCGAACCCTTTTTTTTTGCGCCGGGGCCTTTCATTCATTCATAAAAAAGATAACAGCCAATGCATATTTTTTGAACAACTTGCAGCTAAGTAAAAACAATGGGCGGCGTATGTGGGGGAATCGAGGAGGCGTGGCTACACAAACACACACAAGCACAGGGAGAAGTCTGTCGAATTTAATTAACAGTTGAAAAACAGAGTCGCAGAGGGAAAACCCCAAAAGTCAAGACGAAAGGAAACCAAAAGAAAAAGCTCAGACAAAACAACTGAAAAAACTGAGGGAGTAGTAGACTAAGAGATGACCTGTAAATGATAAGTATGGGCATATGAGTTTTTTAAAAGATGAATACATAAATATATAAATATATGATATACGATAAATTAAATAGAATTATGCATAGGAGCATTTGAAAGCCGTAGCAAAATATATAAAAAAAAAAAAAAAATTATAGAAAATTTCAGAAACGGAAGATTTGAAGAGTATAAAAAACGATTTGAGAAAATTGAAAAAATTATTAAAATGTTAATAAATGAAAAGAACTTACAGAGGCTAAAAAATATTAAAGGATACTCAGAATTCTAATCGAACAGAGCAAAAGTTTAACAGAACTTTTGACTAGGATTTACATGAACCCGCTTGCTTACCCTTTTTTCTACAGGGTATTCGTTACAATTTTGAGTGGCTGGCCGTGTGGTTCGAACCCCAAAGGCGGCGCCAAATTAACAAAATGCGTAAAATGTGCGAAAAAAACAAGTCTAATGGAAGAGCGAGAGGGAGGGGGAGAGGGGCAGACAGAATGAGCATGTGGGCGAGAGAGACAAAGCAAGTATATGAGTTTGTCTGCAAGGCTGTCTGAGAATTTTCCCTATTCTCAACATTATCCGCACCTTGGGGCGTTTTGGCTCATTAGCGCGGCAGACAGCTGAGTGCGCGTGGGTGTTGGTGTGGGGGGCGTGGCGCCGATGCCGGCGTTGCCAGACGCTCGGCGTGCTCTGGCATAAATTTGACATTGAAAATATTGAGAGAGCAAAAACCCTCGAGAATTGCCTTTGCGGTTTCTTCATTCCAATCAAATGTTTCTTGCCCGAAGCGTTTTTTGTTTATATGCAATAAGGATATACGCTATATCCTCATATATCCCTACATACCCTTCACATATCCTTATGCTATTCGGCATTTATATTAATATCAGCTCGCCTTGAATAATTTATTTGATTTTTTGATTTCTTGCATTTTGTTGCAATCAAAATAAACAGAAGGCAATAAAATTGTTGTCTTTTGCTTACATGTTATTCTCCCTCTCCTTCTCTCCCTCTCTCTTTCTATCTCTCTGTCTCTGCTACCCTCAATGAAAGTCCTCATATTATGGCCATAATCCCCGTTGGTTTATTGCGGTTTTTATGGCCCGGCTGTCGGCTGTCTTCTGTCTTCTGTCTCCTTTGCTCCTTGTGCATATTACATAAATGTGATAATGATTTATGCGACTCCAGGTTCCGACTCACAGTTCCGACTCCTGGCAACTGGTTCCGTGTGCTCTGCCTCCTCCAGTGTCTTGGTCCACATCCGCTTTAGCGTAAATGCCAGCATTTAAATAATTGGCAGCCAAGCAGCTTCCGCTCTCTCTCTGCCCGCCCTAACTCCCTATACCCATCTCCCTCGCCCCCTGACGACCGCCTAAGCAAACAAACAAGCGAGGCGCGCGCAAACACAAAAAACAAATACAAATAAAGTCCCACTCTCTCTCACACACACACGCATACATGCATGCTGTATAACAGCAACGGGAAGAACAATGCGCACTTTACACCATTTTTCTTACACTTTGCATTGCAACAACAACAAATTCCGTTACCCTCACACGCCCTCTCCCACCTACACTCTGGCAAAGTTTTATTGCACTCTCAGATTTGCAGGAGCAAGTTTTGAAGTGGAGAATCATTTGTTTCGCCTCTCGTGAATATTGCAATGCATATTTGTTATACGGGCTTTCAATAGACAAGCTAGTATTTGAGTTTTAATGCCGTTATGCAGGTGTACACGTACTTCTATTTACAGTTGAATGATTCTTTGGCAGCAGCTCAAGCGCGCATAACCTCAACAACGTGCAATGGAAATCTTATTAAAAAGTATTTAAGTTCTTATATACGATTTGTTGTTGTATGCTAGCGAACTTATTTTACCAGCAAGTATAAGAGCTTTTTTACCAATTGAGTATGCACACATACTTATATGTGAATCTTCTAATTAGAATTGTTAACATAACAGTTCTTATACATGCATAAATGTAAAGCGATTACAAAATATAAGAGCTAACTTCATGCTCACTTGTGATAGGACACATAAAGAAGTATAAGACAATCTGAACTGCATGCTAAGTTAATCTTATACGCTGCTTATATCAATTCCTATTTCCTTGCTCTCTTCAACGCATTCAACTGTTGAATTTAAAGAGATTTTCTTTGACTTATGGCAGGTTTTTCAAAATTTTATGTAGTCAACTACAACAATATGTAAACACATGCCCACACACACACGTGCAGACAATACTCTCTCCTCCCTGCCTCCTTTACACAAACATATTTACTTACATAAAGCTTAAGTGGCAAAAGTTGTGCCAGAGGCTTACAAAACTCTTAAGCCCCTCGCCTTGCCCGACGCTAAGGCAACCCTTTTTCGTCATTTCAGTTGGCCCCCATGCTCCTCTCTTCTGCTCTCTTCCGCTCTCTTCGCTCCGTTGCCCTTTGGCATTCATGGCTAGTTCTCATAACGTTCGCGTAAGTTGCATGCACATTAAAAATTAAACATTCAACATAAATAAATAAATGGTAGCAGAAGTAGAAATAGCAATAACAACAGACAAATCAAAAACTTAGCTCTCATTGTTGTTGCTGTTGTTGTTGTTTTTATTGTAGCCACTTTGCTGCTGCACTAAAAGCTTATAAATTATTGTCGAGCTGCCATGTTGAGCCATTGCAACAACAACAAGCACAACAACAGTTACTCTATTGGCAGTGAAGCACGCCCGTTGTCAGGCTTTGTTAATTTTTTAACAGCAACGCCAACGCCGCAGTCGACGCAACCGACGGAAGCAGCGCCGCAGTGTCAACGATACAGTTAGTTGATTCCAAAGAGAGCTTTTACAGCTATTTGAAGCTGTCACAATTTGACTTTTGTGCCTAATTTCTTTACAAAAAGTTTGCCTTGCCAACGCACATTTGGCTCGAGGCGCAAAACTAAGGAAATTGTATAAAATTTAAACAAGCAAATTCTATTTTCAATGTGTGTTAGCTAAGTCAGCTGGTGTGAGGGAGACAAACATATCATAATCAGTGGTTTTCCGGCAGGCTGCATTTACAGCTAGCACAAGAATTTGGCTCAACAGCTGGACATTTTCCACCTGCACTCGACTCCATGTCCAGACGGGCAGTCTATTTGGTGTTTGTTTGATTACAAACAGATGCACAGGGAGAGAGAGAAAGCGATGGAGTAGAAGAGTGGGCGTAGGAGAGTGAGCGAGAGAGGGCAAAGGTATCATAGCGATGGCAGCACAACTACTTACATATTTGCATACATGTATTTATGTATGCATTTGTGCAGTTGCTTCATCTCCTGTTGCGGCTTTGTCATGTAGCCGACGGCGCGTCGTCATCGACGTTGATGTCTTCGTCTTCGTGTTCGTCTTTGTCGTTTGTGTTTGTCGAAAGTTGTGATTTTGTTGCTGTTGTTGTTGACATGCTAATAATGATCGTATATTGGCGCAACTGCTCTTAGCACCCAACAGAGCCGCAAATTAGCAGTGGAAGAGAGCGGCAGAGCGAGGGCGCAGAGCGCATATAACAGCTGCTGCTGCTGCTGCTGCTGCTCGGGCTGCTGGGATACGCCTCAAAGGCAGATATTTTTATGCTTATGCCAGACAAATAACAACAACTGCGGCAACAGCAACTGCAAATAACAACAAAACGCGCAAAAGCACATAAACTAAGATAACATACGCACAAACAGCAGCAGAAGCAACAGCAACAGCAACAACAACTGCATCAACAGCAGCCGTAGATTTCTTAACAGCGGCAACAACAAATGCACTTCCTGTTATTATTGCTGCTGCTGCTGCTGCCGCAGTCTCTCTCTCTCTCTCTATCTCTATCTAAAGTTTCTGTATGCATATGTGTGTCTGTTTGCATAGGTGTATGTGCGCTTGCATGATTTCAACGCCGGCAGCACTTTGCTGTTTATTTACACAGACTTCTTTTACATTATTTCATATGCATAAATTGCCACCCACACAAACAAATGCACTTGTACACACATGCAGCAGCACGCACGCACACACGTACAAAGTGCGTACACCAAATGAGCGTAATTAAGTGCAAAGTCAGACTTCCTTTGCTGCTCACACTCCCACTCACCATCGCGCTCGCTCTCTTTCATTTACTCTAGTGCTGGCTTAATAACAAACGAAGAGCAGAGCTTCAAAGCTGTTGCGGTTTCTCTTGCACCGCAATTTTCGACTGGCATAGCAGAGAATGAGAATATGCTACGCAGAGTGCGCAAAATCAATCAGTTATCAGTAGAGGAGAGTATTCAAGAGTCATCATTACCTATACTTACATATTTGTTATTGGTAAAAGATTGTGCATGAAAGCAACGAAAAAGAAACTTTCTTTCGTCTTTCTGACTTTGCGTAGAAATTCTTGTTGTAAATTCTTACTTGGTTCACGGTGGTTTTTGCAGTTCGGCTGCTGCAAAGCTTATCAAAGTTTGTTTTACTTGAATTTTCTACCTTTTTGTGCATGTGTTAAAATTGCATGCATTGCCTTTCTTTTCTATCCGTTTTTGTGTGGATTTAGCCAGCAACATATTTTTGCTTAAATAAATATTTTGTTAGCTGCCCAACGAATTTTAGTTGGCCAAAGGTACATACATATGAACTAATAAAAAAATAGTTGAAGAAATAAAAAAACACACAAATAACGCTCTGGATGGCTTGTGAATTTTTAATAATCAGTGCTACCGCAGTGCAGAGGTTTGAAAGAGCGAGAGAGATAGAGAGAGGGCGAGCTTTTCAGTTGACATTTACTTTATATTCAACTCGTCTCTTCAGGCATTTCATCATTTAAATTAGCAAGCGCTGTCGCCTTGACAACAGCAGCAACAACAACAACAATAGAGAAGCACGCAATGCACACACACACACAGACACAGAGAGAGTGAGCGAGAGTGAAGAGAACGCCCAATCAGACAATGGCCACAGCATTGCATCAAACAAAAGCGTGAAGCGCACAAAAGGCTGATGCTTCTGCTTCTGCTGCTGCTGCTGCTGCTGCTGTTGTTGCTAGCAAAGCACAAAAGCAATTGACAAATTTACCAAGGTGCGCTCACTCACTCTCACTCGCCGCTCTATCCCTCTCTCGCGTGGTAGGAGGCATTTGAGAAATGGCTCACAGTGAATTCACTGAATAGTGATTTTTCATAGTGATAACAATGGCTCGCTCTGATTTGATTTGATTTGCATGCGCCATACATATATCTGCCGTTATAGTTTTTTCTACCCATTTTTTCTGCCCATTCTCTTTTGCATTGTTTTTGTTGTCGCTGGCCTTAAACTCTTATACGTTCGCTTTAGTTTCCATTTATGGGCTGCTCTCTAACTCTTATATCGCTTCAATCATCGCTCTCTGTCGCTCAGCTCTCATTACTATCCGCTTTCAATAAATCTGCAGAACTTAATTTCCGGCTGAATGATGTTACTATCCAGCATCCAGCAGCCAGCATCGAGCATCGAGCATCGAGCTTCTCCCATCTCCATTTTCCGTTTTCCATTCTCTCCCACACATACATAAATTTTCACCTTTAAGCGCTTTTTGTAATTACATTTCAGTCGGTTCTCCATTTCGCTGGACATTCTTATACTTGTTGTTGTTTTTTGCTGCCGCTTTTAATAAAGTTTATCTAGCGTTGTCCTTTGTTTCATCCTTATCGACATGCTTGTAAATTTATGTTTAGTCTGCTCTCTCACTCTCACTCCCTCTCTCTCTCTCTCTTTCTGTCTGCACCGTGGGCGAGCAAATATTTTCTTGGAGTTAATTGAATTTGTGGGGTGGACCAAAATTCAAGTGAATTTCAGTCAAGAAAATTTCAATGCTCCTTAACAGAATTTTAGGTGCCTGATGGGGGGCGACTTGTTCTACATAAGAACTCCTAATGGCGCATTAATTACTTAAGTGACAAAACTTGTTTTAAGGAAAAACGATATACGACCTGTCCCTAGAGGGAACCACTTAAGAGAACATGCACATATGTTAAATCTTTAGTCTCTGGGTGGGATCTGTGCTAGAAAACTCTAAAGTGCATAATAAAATATTGAATCACCCCAAGAAACAATAGACATCAGTTTGTAAAACCTTTTTCTTCCTTTTTTAATTTTCCAACTCTTTTCTGTTCAACAGGCGAAAATCCACATATCATCGAACATCCCATGGACACGACGGTCCCCAAGAATGATCCATTCACGTTCAATTGCAAAGCCGAGGGCAATCCACCTCCAACGATTCATTGGTTCAAGGATGGACGCGAACTGAAGACGGACGCGGGCTCACATCGCATAATGCTACCCGCGGGCGGCCTTTTCTTTCTGAAGGTAAGTCTTCAAGTCTATCATTATATTACCAGACTCCCTCAATCCAGCTGCTCCACAACGATTTCTCCTCTCGTTTCATCATTTCTTGGGAATCGCAACATTTGTGCATCAAAATTGTTGCTCATATTATTTTATGCGCTTCCGATTCGTTGCATTTCGATCGGCAAGTAAAACAAAGTGCAGACAGCTCGTAATAAAAACAACAAGCGATAAGAATGGAATGGGCATAAGTATGGGCCCCCCTTTACAAGCCTGCCGAAATGTCTAGGCTGAAGAACTGTTCTTGTTGAGCATTAGGGATGGCATAACATTTAAGAAAAGGGGTGGGAAAGGGAATGCCAGAAAATATCGATGAGGCAAAATAAACTGTGAACTGTTTTTGACATAAATGAATAAAATGAGGGTGAAAACCATATATAATATACAGAAAATATTTTAAATACTTAAAGGAAATAGAATAATATGAGATGAGTTTAATTATTTTTTTTTCTGTTAAAAAATAAAAGTCCAAAATATGCTCGGAGTACTTAAAACTATTCTATCATATAAATATGTTTTTTTTTTTTTTATTAAATTAATTGGTTAAATTTTGTAAACAAATTGCAAATAGTTTAGTAATTTTCTTGAAATATTTTTGTCTTTAATTTTTTAATCTTTTACATCTTAATTTTAATGTTTAAATACATTGTATTTAAATATCGTCCCTTTTGCCATCTCTAAGTTTTTCTGCATTCTCTTTCCCCTTGCCTCCTCGTGCGTGCACATTTCACAATTCAAGCTAACGAGTCTTAATGCAGGGGCAGACGACGGGGGGTTGGGCGCATTCACTCTGCTAACCACCCCCAACTCCCACCCCTGCACTGCAATTTTTGTCAGTTTCTTTTTTTTCCTTTTTTGCCCCGCCCTCGACTTTGTTTATATTACATTTTTGTATACCCCCCGCTCAGTAGATTTTCATTAAATGCAACAAAAATGTATTTGATATAAAATTTATTGTTATTTTTTCCTTTGCTATTTTCCACTTTAATGGAATTTAACGAATTATTTCGAGTTGAGCGCGTTTTGAATTCAGTTTTTGTTAAATTTCTACAAATTATTTCTTTGACGAATGGGTTGCAATATTCCGGACACCAGTGTCGAGTGGTCCATGGGCCATGGGGCAGGGGAGGAGGGCTATCATTATCATTAAAAATCATCATACACTCACTTGCGCATATCTCGAGCTGAACAGAACCCGGAAATTCGAGAAGAGCTGCCGTCGCCTACCCCTAGTTAATTTTTATTGTTTTCAATGGCATTTTTGGAGTCGTGCCCCAATCCTAAGTGACTTGTCGGCCGGCTTACAGTTTGTTGCCAATTAAAACTGAAGAGGCCAAGTGATTAAGGCACAGACATACACACGGACAGACACGACCCTCTGTAGAGGGTTGTCTACTTGTTTTTTTTTTTTTTAATTAAATTAAATTGCGTATACGTCGAGTGGACTGGTTGGTCAGCAGTTGAATTTGGGGTCTAGAGTTTTATTTGATTTTTGGTCGAGCGCATTTCGTTTTGATCTTTGCACCGACACGTGTCGCTCTTAAGCTTATAACTACTCGCAATAATATTACACATATCTCTTCTGTAAAGTATCTAATCTCTAATTCTCCCCCTCCTCTCTTTCTTTCAGGTCATACACTCGCGAAGGGAGAGCGATGCGGGCACGTACTGGTGCCAGGCGAAGAACGAATTGGGCGTCGCACGTTCCAGAAATGCAACATTGCAAGTAGCATGTAAGTAATAAGTCTATAAGTCGGGAATTTCAGGGCCAGTCTATTAAGCTCTTTTGTATAAGTAAATATTCGATAGTCCTCGAAATTTACTGAAAATTTCAACTAGTTTGTATGTGAGTTTAGGGATACTGATTTAATGGGCATGGGTCTAGTATAGCTATATCGTATTGAAAAGAGTAATCGTAAAGTGGGAAATTTAAATAACGAAGACTAGCATATATGAGCAGGAAAATGAAAATAAAACTTGTATGAGGATATTTCAATAAACATACGCATTTGCATCATCTACAATTTTAGCTCAATCATTATAAAATATTGACGAAATTGATAAGGAAGTAGCCGAAATAGTATACATTCAATTTTAGCCAAATCGCGTGTAAGTTAAGGGTTGCTGTTTTAGGCAAGATAGGTTTTTAGTAAATAAGTTTGAAATTAAGCGGAAAACTTATAAATTTTAGTGAAATTGTTGTGTGTTAGAGATACTACTATTCATATTAATTGAAAATGAGATTAAGTTAAACAGAGGAGAATATTGATTATAAAAATCATCATGCCATCCACAAATTTAGATATATCCTTAAAACATTTTAACAAAACTTACTTGAAATCCTCCTCAAACTTATGTAAAAAGTTTTATAAAAATCCTATGTCAGTTAACCTTTGCTATTCCATCAAAATGAGGTTTATCTATGTAAAAATGACTTTTTAACTAACTGCCCGACTGCCTTAGCTCATATTCCGACATCATTTAGTTGCCAGCATAATTTTCAACAGTTTTTTGTAGGCACAATGCCAAAAAAACCGAAAACCCACTCAATGACGTTGATCGATTGACGTTGCACATTTACAGCTAATGAACTTTTGTGGGCAGTCTGACTGGCCAACCCTTCAGCAACTGCATTGCATGTTCAGTTGCGAGTTGCGAGTTGCTGTTCCTGTTTCTGTTCCTGTTCTGGTAGACGCAGCACGTCATGCACTCGCATTGCTTTCTAATTAATAAAATAAAGCAGTTCGCAGTTCGCAAAAATGTTTTGTAATTGATATCCAGAGCAACAGCAGATGGAACGATTAGGTTGATGAGGGGGCGGAGCGCACACGTTCACTGTATACTGTTTATTTTTGGGGCTGCTTTGCGTTGCCAGGGGCTGTTCCCAAGCAGATTAATTAATATTGCGTAGCCGCAGTCGAGAAAAGGATTTCAATTTCAATCCTTGCAGTCCTTGAGCCCCGGTTGAAAAGGGCCATCAGCTTTCGCATTTAATAGTCTTCACCTGGCTCTCTCAACAATTGTTTATCTTTAACAACATTGTACGGTCCACTTGGACTGAATGCTGGATTGGTTCGTAAAGCTCGCATTTAGTTTGCGAAGCTGCTTTTTGTGTTGCCTTTGGCGTCCAGTGAAGCGCATTATGCGTTTATTGAAGTGCAGTTTGCATTTTGCATTTTGCATTCTGCATTTCACATTTCGTATTTTACATTTTGTTATTCTCCATTTAAATACCCTGTATATGTAATTGACATGCAAACGGGGTGCTTTGAAATGGAATACGTTTTGTATGTGCTATTTTATGAGCTTATTTCTTGTGGATAGGTATAACAGGAGTTTCTTCTGTAGATGTGATTGCTCGGGAGCTGAGGAGCAGTCGTATAAGCATCGGAAAGTTGGCAATGAACAGGCCCATTAGGAAACAGACTATTCGCTTAACTATATAATTTCCTAATTCCCATTCCTCAAGTTTATGTCAATATCTATTTCTAGAAATTGAAGATCGTCTTGGCTTAAATGTAGATTAGAAATAGGGTCAGTAAGTGTTGCCTAAGATAGTTGAAAGACAGTTGAAAAAAGGTTTTTAAGAGTATTTTCTATTAGTCCAACTAATATCTAAGCTTAAACTCAAAGTACTGTACGATCTATGGAATATGAAATATGATATATGATATATGATCTATTAGTGTTGTAGAGCCAATATCAATAGTTTCTATAGCTAGCATTCAAATTCAGTTACCTTTGACTACTCAAACTCTATGGTTAAACAACATTCACAGGATATTTGCTAGTCGAGCTTACTCGCTGATTATCAATTTTGCAATTTCTGTTAGTAAAATACGTAAAAAGAAATATAACAGCAGGAAAATACGCATTGCAAATGCCAAAGCTTATTAATATTGCAGCAGCAACAACAGCAGGAGTCGAAATAGCAGCAGCAGGAGCTGCAGTAGCAGCAGTAGCAGCTCAAAGCTTGGACAGCACATCATTATCAAGGTTTTATTGGCATATTGAGCGCAAGCAGGTGGGCGTCGAGGGCGTGGACGTAACTGTAGCTGGGTAGCTTTCAAATGGCTGAGGGCATTAAGCATGAAGAAGGGATAAAGCAAATGCTGCAGGATGTTTGTCTCTGAAGCCGGTGTCCGTTACTCCCCCTCACTCAGTCGGAGTTATTAATATTGAATCAATCAAAGCTTAACCCGTAACAAAATTCACTCTCTCTCTCTCTCTCTCTCTCTCTCCTCTGCCTCTCTCTTACACACTCTCCCATTTATTCTATTTACAGTTCTGCGCGATGAATTTCGACTGGAACCGCAAAACACACGAGTGGCCCAGGGCGAGGTAGCGCTGATGGAATGTGGTGCACCGCGTGGCTCACCGGAACCGCAAATCTCCTGGCGCAAGAACGGACAAACTTTGAACCTGAATGGCAACGGCGCCAACAAGCGGATCCGCATCGTCGATGGCGGTAATCTGGCCATACAGGACGCCCGTCAGTCGGATGACGGAAGGTATCAGTGTGTGGTCAAGAACGTCGTGGGCACTCGCGAGTCGAGCACCGCCTTCCTCAAGGTGCACGGTAAGTGCGATGAGCTCCCATACCTGAAGTGCTTAACGAAGACGGTTTTACTACATATTTTACCTCTCTCTCTCTCTCTCTCTCTCTCCCTCTCCTGCAGTTCGTCCCTTTCTCATACGCGGACCACAGAATCAGACGGCTGTGGTGGGCAGCTCCGTTGTCTTCCAGTGTCGCATCGGCGGCGATCCCTTGCCGGATGTTCTCTGGCGTCGCACAGCCTCCGGCGGCAACATGCCTCTACGTAAGTATCTGCAGAGCCCCATTTTACTATTATTATAGCCATCGACTAAACTAGTGCATAACTAGACCTGTGGCCGTGTCGTTTACGTGTTCAGTCAATTAAGCGGAATTTAGTTTCATTTCAAATGAAATTTAAGCTTTTGCTTTGCCATATTTGCATAGGGCGAACAGTTTTTATAAAGGCAACTGTCATGGGTCGAAAAAAAAAGACAGAAAATAAAAACAAAGTTAGTTTCATGCGGTTACTTTGGCCTGTGGCCTTTCATGTTTACACTGCAATAGCATTTGCTGAGCTACACTGCGATAAATTATTGATAGATGAATTTATTGAATTTTATTTATGTATCGGAAAGTTAATTGTCTATGAAATAACATAGATACATGGGTATTTAACTCTTAGAGTTGAAAAATACAATTTATTTCATATGATATTACATTATTTATATGAGCTATTATCCCATCCATTTGCTGAATATTAAGGTGAATTTTTTTTTATCCCAAAACAACTAAATTGAACTCTAATTTAGTTCCATTGATACCTTAATTTAGCTCTAGAAACTCGTCTTCAAAGCCCCTGTAAACGGCTCTCAAATCAGACTTAATGGAAAATTTGAGCTGAGTCTTAGAGCTCAGCCACTTTCTAGAACTTGGGACTTCTCATAACCTCTCTATAGCATCTCTCTTATTTCCATACAATATCCAACATTAGCTTAGACTAAGCTTTACTTTCTTCGCTCTGCCAACTCGTTTCGCGCAGTGTAATAAACACCTATACGGACAGTTAGTTAGTTGTTGTTGTTGTTGTTAGTGCGATTGTGGCTGTGGGTGGGCCATGCCACGCCCCGTTCGTCGTAGCCCCCTTCCGTGTGTAAACACAACTGTAACTTTTAATTCCGTTAATTGCCAATCTCTGTTGGCAGCAATCAACAATTTTGCTTGCACAACACTCGACTGTTGCAATGTTGTCCTTCAGACAGGGACGCACTTTTCCCCCCCGAAACGCCAACGCCAAAGAGTGCAACTAACCAGCACGACGGAGTGGGGGGGGAGGAGCTACACAAATGTATGGAAGAGTGTTGGAGAATGCTCAGCTCATACACACACACACACACGCACACACTTAGTCTGTTGCCCCTCTGCGAGCTAGTTACGCTTCTTTAAACTGCCCTCGCAGCCAAAAGCCGTAAAGAAAATACGGTAAAAACACATTCCGTCAGCTCAGACGAGACTTGAAGTTGAGTGAGGGAGAGAGAGAGACAGAGAGATAGGGAGAGCGTGGGCTAAACTTTTGTTAAGCAAACAATTGGCACAGTGGCCACTGAAGGAGCAACAACAACAGGAACAACATCCCGAACAACTACAACAACAACATTTAAAACCTATTTCGCAGTCAGTCAACCAACCAAAAAGAAAGCAACTTACCAAGGGGTAGTTAGAGTGAGCCAAGAGAAATGCAACGCATTGAGGAAAACATCTGCGGGAAATATTGTATTCAAAAGTAAAGCAGGGAAAATGCCATGAAGGAAAGTCAGGCTGAGGGAAAACACAGGAATATTCATATAGCCCATATATAGTTTCTGTTCTCATCTTACAGGGTATTGACACGTCGATATCCATCACGAGAGTTTACTTTCCTAGCTTCCTTTTGTTATAGCTCAAGCTCCGTTTGTTGTTGTCGTCTATCTCTTATTGTAGGACACAACCACAAAAGCTAGCTGCTCAATGTGTGTATCCGACCCTGTGTCGACGACTACCCCCGCCCCCAGCCCTGCTCTGTATCCACCTTTGGCTAGCTATTCTTGGCTTACTTTGCTGCGGTTATTTGAACTCCTTAGCTGGCAGTCTTGGCCATTTTTACGCTACTTGAACTACTAACGAAGTAGAAGAAGACGTCCGAGTTAGTTGCTCGTTTTTGACTTGCTCTCACATGTTACTTACCCCATCTCTCCCTCTCTCTCTCTCTCCTTCTCCCACTGCAGGCCGTGTGCACATACTTGAGGACCGCAGTCTGAAGCTGGACGACGTCACGCTCGAGGACATGGGCGAATACAGCTGCGAGGCGGACAATGCGGTCGGCTCAATTACAGCCACGGGCATACTCACCGTGCACGGTAAGTTAATTGCCCCAAAGGCCAGAAGCCGGCTACCCTCCTCTCCCCCACAAGGCTTCACCGCCCACTCTACTTTAAAACTAAACAACCCGCTGTTTGCTTTGCTCCCATCCACAGCTCCGCCCAAGTTCATTACACGGCCCAAGAACCAGCTGGTCGAGATCGGCGATGAAGTGCTATTCGAGTGCCAGGCCAGCGGTCATCCTCGGCCCACACTGTACTGGTCCGTCGAGGGCAACAGCTCGCTGCTGCTGCCCGGCTATCGAGACGGTCGCCTGGAGGTCAGCCTCACGCCCGAAGGTCGCTCGGTGCTCTCGATAGCGCGCTTTGCCCGCGAGGACTCCGGCAAGGTGGTCGTCTGCAATGCCCTGAATGCCGTCGGTAGCGTTAGCAGCCGCACCGTTGTCACGGTGGACACACAGTTCGAGCTGCCCCCGCCCATCATTGAGCAGGGTCCGGTGAATCAGACGCTGCCCGTCAAGTCGATTGTGGTGCTGCCCTGCCGCACGCTGGGCACACCGGCTCCACAGATTTCCTGGTACCTGGACGGCATACCCATCGATGTGCAGGAGCACGAGCGTCGCAATCTGTCCGAGTCCGGCACATTGACAATTTCGGACTTGCAGCGCCACGAGGACGAGGGCCTGTACACCTGCGTGGCCACCAATCGCAATGGCAAGTCATCGTGGAGCGGCTACCTGCGCCTGGACACGCCCACCAATCCGAACATCAAGTTCTATCGCGCCCCCGAGCTATCCACCTACCCGGGTCCGCCCGGCAAGCCGCAGCTGGTGGAGAAGACCGACGATTCGGTCACCCTCAGCTGGACGCGCAGCAACAAGGTGGGCGCCTCCAGCCTGGTGGGCTACGTCGTCGAGATGTTCGGCAAGAACGAGACCGATGGCTGGGTGGCCGTGGGCACACGCATACAGAACACGACGTACACCCAACTGGGCCTCGTGGCGGGCGTGAACTACTTCTTCCTGATACGCGCAGAGAACTCGCACGGTCTATCCCTGCCTAGTCCCATGTCGGAACCCATCGCAGTGGGCACGGTGAGTAGAGATGGAATTAAGGAAGTCACGCTTGAGCTTAGCTTAACTTTAATTTCTATTCGAATTGCAGCGGTATTTCAACAGCGGCTTGGACCTGAGCGAGGCACGCGCCAGCCTACTGTCCGGCGATGTGGTGGAGCTGACCAATGCGAGCGTTGTGGACTCAACCAGCATGAAACTCACTTGGCAGGTAAGAGTCGAGCGCCTAAAGAGAGCCAAAGCCTAGCCACTCGAGCTAATAAATTTTGTTTGCTTATGCAGATCATCAATGGCAAATACGTCGAGGGCTTCTACATCTATGCGCGCCAGCTACCGAATCCAATAACAAACATGCTCACGGCCAATACCAATCCACTGCTGGCCTCCACGTCCGCATCGGTGTCGGCCTCAGCGTCAGCGTCGGCTTTGATTTCGACAAAACCAAATATTGCCGCTGCCGGCAAACGTGATGCCATGGATGGCCCGGAGTCACAGACGCCGAGCCAAATCCAAAGCGCGTACAGCACCAAATATCGCATGCTCACCATATTGAATGGTGGCGGTGCCTCGTCCTGTACGATGACGGGACTCGTGCAGTATACGCTCTATGAATTTTTCATGGTGCCATTTTACAAGTCAGTCGAGGGCAAGCCGTCGAATTCGCGCCTTGCCCGTACCCTCGAAGATGGTGAGTACTTCATTTCAATTCACGTTGTGGGAGCAGCCTTTTGCTGCTGCTACTTCTACTTTGATGTATTATTTATGCGTGGCAAAAAGTTGTCTATGCAGTTGCCTAATGAACCGGCTAAATCGCAGCCCGAAATCTAACAAACCATATAAATGCCAGCACAGGCCACAGCAACCCTCTGTGTGCCGCGGGGGTAGTTCCATGTGACAACCAATGCAGCTGAGGAAGGGATGGGGCTCGAGCAGTTCGCATTGCAACAATAGCCTAATACAATAAAAGGATATGAGCGCGTTACATAAATGCCAAGCCAGGACCTCTCCCCCTCTCACTCACACACTCACTCTCACTCTACCTCTCCTTCCCTTATCTCAGCCTGGCATCAGCTGCTGGGATGCGGGTCCCATAATCTCATATAATTTCGAGGTTCGCATAAAAAGGGAGAACTCCTTTCGGATATGGCAAATAAAAAGTATGTCAATCATTGAACACTGCAAAAAGCGAATCATGCGGAATGTTTAGGCACAGCAAAGGAAAAAAGGGAAATGCGAACGCCACCGGCCCTCGTCCTGGCACCGTCCCTGGCCCGAGCATAAACGCGACAAGCACGTAGGCTCAGGTTTTGAGCACACGTGAAGCAATTCATCCGTATTGAATACCTGATGTGATGATTTACATGTGTCGCAGGTGAAAGGATTCATTCGCCCAATGACTCGACAGAATGTTGTCTGCAGCCGTAGCTATGTAGCTCAACTTGCAATTACAATATTTTTCAGTAGGCGTTTTTAATGCAGGAGTAGAGAAACTATTTCTGAAAAATAGCTGCAGAGAAATTTGCTCGTTGTGTTGTGTGCGTGCTGGCTCGGAGATATTTGGGTCGAACTAAATCGATTAATGATAGGCTACGATGAGAACATCGTAGAGCTGCTCATGTTGAAAATGAACTACTGCAAATAGTTACACATCTTCAAGAATTTATCAGACGAAGTTGATCAACTAGATGTTAGGAATTATCTCAAATTTTAAAGAGTTCTCATATAGTAAAACATAATGCTTTGACATATAAACGGGCAAAGCGAGAAAGGACTGATAATAAATTAATCCTAAAAGAACGTTTCAAGTCAATGACTTCTGATTAGGTTTTATCTAAGACATAATGAGGTATAAAGCTCCTACGGAGAGCTAGCGCTCCATCATGTAAAATTTCTTAGTTGCAGCAGTTCTAGACTAGGCTCTGCTTGAATCTACGGCTTGCTGGACGTTCAGACAGAGAAGGAATCAACAAGGCCATAGGATTTCCTGGATCGTTATAAATATAGAGACAATATTAAAAATATACCAACTAGCAAGAAGAGGATGTCAATGGAATATTACTCTTCCCTTTCATATAATCTGCATATCTGTGTCTGCTGCTGTCTTTAGAGACCTCAACTCATATAAGTTCATCTTTCCCAAATCTTAAGGTACAACCCAGGCAAGTTTTCTGCTTTGGCCATTCAAGCTCACACTGTGCGTAGCTTAAAGAACTGTTTAGATATCACAGTCGAGTTCGACATATCTCAGCGAAAAGTTGGCGGATTTAGTCGACTTTAGCTGATATTGCAGCGAACTTCAGTTGACTAAGACACATGTCCTGCAGATGCGCGTTTGCTCCAGCTGCAGCTGATAAGACTGTCCAAATATTCCATTCAGCTCTCTCTCACTCTCTCTCTCTCTTTGTCTACCCTCTCAATGCTTTCTCGAGCTGCAAAAATGCAAAGACTTCAGCGAAATTTTGCAGACAGGTTTATCGCTGCATTTTATCACCCGAAAAACTTCAAAAGAGCGCACAGTTCTCAATGAGACGACTTTTTACGAAATAATTAAATACAAAAATAGAGAAAGAGCAGCAAGAGTGGCAGAGAGAGAGAGAGAGAGGCAACTATAAACAGCAGCGAGGCAAATGTCAAGCAATGCAAGCCGCAGAGGCAAACACTGAGCAGAGGAAGGGAGGAGGCACGACACGACAGTGCCGCAAATAAGTCAACAAACGCTCGACTGCAATATAAAATGCACACCCGTCAACGGCAAAGCGCCCTCTGTCTGCGAGTAGATGCATTTGTCTAAATTGCACTGCGTTGCGCTGCTGCTAACCAAATCAAAACTCATTTCGTATGCATCACATTTCCACCTGCGCGTCTGACTTTTTCCCCACTGCCAGCAGCAACAACAACAACAATAGCTCAAAGAAATTGCCAACGCAATTGTGTAAAGATAAACAACAATTATTGCTGCCTGCGAACGGAGGAGTTGCTGCCTCTTTGGTGTCTCCGCAAAGTGTTGCAGCGCCTTGCCATGCAATTTTGATGCGCGTTTGTTAGAGCTTGTTTCGAGCAGTTGCAGGAGCGTGAGCAGGGGGTGGGAGCAGCTAAGCATCCACACAGGAAGCATTTGGCACATCTCCCAGAGCAAAGGCGGAACTGGGCAAGTAAAGGATATACAGCTAGCAGAAAAGAAGTTCAGCTGGGGAGTGCTAGAAGCAGCCGACAGGCTGAAGCTGACTAGTGAATATGCTGCAAATCTAGAGAAATTTGGGGATATTACATTGAAGAAGAAATGAAAAAAAAAAAAATAAATAAATAAATAAAATAAAATAAAAAAATATTACCATAAAAAATTAATAAAAATATTTCAAAATATATTTTAACTAAATTTATTTAAAATATTCATTAAAACAAAAAACAATTATTTTTTTATGTGAAAAACTATATTTTATATAATTTTTCTGCATAAAAATTTTAATGTGGTTTATATAATATATTTCTTCAATTTAATTTAATTATATTCATTTTACTTTTATTAGTTAAAAAAAAATATTTTCTTATTATGGAGAAGAAAACTTTATTAAAAAAAAAAAAAAAAAAAAAATTTTGATAAAACATTTATAAACATAATGACGATCTGATAAGTTTATAATAATATAGGAATAAAAAAAAAAAAAATAAATAAATAAAAAAAAAATCAATTTAAAAATTAAAATTTAAAAATTAGAATAGTTTCGTATGTTAGTTATTCGCTAAAATAAAAACAAATCGCAAATTAGGGAACACGTCAGTTAATGCTAAGAATTCAAGAAGAATTATAAAATATAAAATAATGTTGTCAATTTGCCAGTGTCAGCATCATTCAAGTCAGCAACTCAGTTGACGGACAGATGATCCACTTAGAGCTGAGTTGGTTTGATACGGTTTCGGTAGTGCGCGACTGCAAAATGAGTATAAACATCGAGTGAAGTGCGTCGTTTCGATTGCAATTTTCCAATTGGTTTGTCAAATGTGAAGTGCAGCACATTTTTTGCTGCTTTATTGTGTTGTAGCTGGCTTTTGCTCAGCTACAATTGGCCCGAGGTCGTGTATGCCACACAATGGCAGCTACGTGTTAAGCGCGTCATCAGACACGGCTAGCAAAAACAGAAAGGAAAACACGAAATCAAAAAACGGGAAAAATGGAAAGCAAGAGAAAACCCCCATAGACAAAAAGCCTGACGAGCACTTTAGCATGTCGCAGCAGCAGCAACAAAGCGAGCAAGAAGAAAGAAAAAACAAAAACAAAAAAAAGTGAGAGAGGAATCGCAGCAACACGCTTCTAAGTACACCTAACCCTATACATATACATATGTATATGTATATGTATATAGCTCCACCTAGACGGTCGGCTATTTAGAGACGATGTCGTTGCTTTGTTTTGTTTCGCATTCGCATTCGCACGTGTGTTTATTTAAAGAAATTGCCTCAGACGGAGCAGCGAACGAACGGTGCTGTGACATCAGGAAATAAATAAACAAATGAAGATGAGCTTTTGAAGTGTGCCCAGAGCAGGAGTTGTCGCTGATGAATGCAGCCACTGCGTAGCCATCTAAAAATACAACCCTATCCCCCCCACCTGTCTCTCTCTCTCGCTCTGTCACAATGAGCTGTCTGCCTCTACCCGGAACTGTTTCCGAACTACGCTCAAGTGCTAAACCCACTAAATGGCAATTAATTAGAGCAGCAGCGGGCGCGACTCATTAGAGCAGCTGGCGTAACAATCAAAAACGCATTTCAAGCCGTAGACCCAAAAAGTCCTAACCCATCCGAACTCATCTTTCATTTTTTTCCTTTTCCTTTTAGTGCCCAACGAGGCGCCATTTGGCATGGAGGCCATACTGCTTAATGCCTCTGCGGTCTTCTTGAAGTGGAAGGCGCCCCAACTGAAGGAGGAGCATGGTAAGTACACCCGCCCCTATCTGCCTCCCGCCCTAATCAACCCCTCATTAACCTTAATCCTCATGCTTAACCCCAATTGCAGGTGTTTTGCTCTACTATCACGTCATTGTGCGCGGCATCGATACGGCTCACAATTTCTCGCGCATTTTGACAAATGTGACCATCGATGCTGCCTCGCCCACTTTGGTGCTGGCCAATTTGACGGAGGGCGTCATGTATACGGTGGGCGTGGCGGCGGGCAATAATGCTGGCATCGGACCGTATTGTGTGCCAGCGACATTGCGACTGGATCCGATAACGAAGCGACTCGATCCGTTTATCAATCAGCGGTAAGTTGAAGAATTCTACTAAAAATACTGTGAGGACTCCATATGAAGAACTGTGTATTCATTTATGAATCCCCTAATTCATTTAATAAAGTGAAGATGAATTAGAAATCTTTGAATATATTCCAGTAATTCCTTTGGCAAAAGATCTCATCTGTTTCCTTTAAGCTTTCTGGCACTACTCAGGCGCAGCCAACTTAATAAGCTCGCATGACGATTGAGCGTTGCCAGATCGTTTAGCCTCAGTGTTAATCACATTTCATAATTTTGATATTTATTTGCATTTTTGATTTGGTCTCGTCCACAGCTATCCCATCAATCAGGATCATGTGAACGATGTGCTGACGCAGCCTTGGTTCATAATACTGCTGGGCGCCATATTGGCCATCATGATGTTGTCCTTTGGGGCCATGGTGTTTGTGAAGCGCAAGCACATGATGATGAAGCAGTCGGCACTAAATACCATGCGAGGTGAGTACGAGAAACCGTAGCAATGGCAGCAGACGAGGGCGACGATGGCGACGAGGAGACGGTGCCCGGCCACATCCGAGCTGCATCCGTTGCGTTCAGCTAGTGGCGCTTCCTTCCTAGCCAGACTTTTTGCATTCTCCCACACACACACACACAGACACATACAGAGATTTGCATATATAAATAACACTAATTTTCCATTGTTCGCGAGGCACACACACACACACACACACCGGCACAACAAAATAGGTGCGAATAAATATTTTAGCAGGCAGCACAGCAGAAATTTTCGTGCCGGGCGCATAATAGAAATTAACATTTTGCACGTGACGCTCCACGCCGGAGAGGAACTGCTGCCGCTCCCTCTTCAGCTTTACCCTAGAGTCGGCTGCAATTATGCATTTAGTTTTGTGTGCATTATTAACCAACAAGTTGAGTGTGTGCATGTGTGTGTGTGCGTGTGTGTCCCTGGCATGTTCAACACTTGCATTTGAGGGCAGACCTTGTGGTCTAATTGAAATTAGCAGCATTACGAGAATGCCAAAGGGCCGGACTGAGCGGAGCGGCCCCCGCTTTGCATGTGGCAACTGGTGCTTAGGCTTTCCGTTTAGCTGGTTGCAGCACAGTAAACGCAGCTCTTTGGCTTGTGGCGCGACGCAATAAACAAGGCCCCTGGCAAATTAAATACTGACGCAAGTGGCAGATACGATTCCAATTTGGGTGCACAAATGGGATGTGATTAAGTGGGAAATCGTGTATATTGGGAAGTAAATCAATGAGCAGCAAAGGGCTTGGAATAACATTCCAAATTTAATAAAGATTTCCTATAGTAGCTATTACTAAAGTGAGAAAACAAGGAACTACTGCTATTCTTCAAGCACTTCATACTACTTTTTCATAATCATACAGCTGCTGCTTCTTCAACTACTAGTACCTCATATATATACTACAGGTAGTAGTACTATAACTATATACTGTTACTACTATTTCTAAATACTGCTACTATGCACAGCTATTACTATTTATACATACTTCTTAAATGAACTTCTACTACTTTTTCTATGTACTACTATTACTACTACTACTACTACTAGTACTACTAATCTACTACTAATTCTGCTCCTAGTCTACTATTAATTCTACTGCTACTATTACTAATACTATTATTACTACTACTACTATTATTTCTACATACTACTACTATTTCTACGTGCTACTACTACTCGACTTATTACCTTTCTACCTACTATCATTACTGCTTGCTACTACTATTATTTCTACTATCAATATTACTGACTATTACTACTATTATTGCTACTATCAATATGACTGCCTAATGCTACTACTATAACTGCCAAATACTGAATCTATCTACTATCATTACGACTACTACTACTACTGTCACTATTTCTTACTCCTATTTTCAATCTAACTAATATGACTACTACGTTCTCCACAGCTACTTCTACATCTACTACTGCTATTTGCTTTGATACGTCATCTCTGTTTTATATTTGTCCATCACATGGTCATCATGAAATGGAGCTTAAAACATTTATGAAATCCTTGCAAAACATTAGCTTTATGGGAAAATAACTTTTGCAGCGAAAGCGCATCAAGTACAAGCCCGTAAAAGCTGCTGGCTATTATTTTCAATTTCCATAGTTTACACTAGTTTACAATATAGTTGTGATTTTGTTTTGAGCTGTCCCCGTGGCAGCAACAACTGCCACGTTGCTGTGCCGCTTTGGCATTGTTCAACAAGCCGCAGCTAAACGGGAAGCACGAAACAAAAACGCAAAAAAACAAAAACAGAAAAATGAAATGCTAAAAAAACGACGCCCGTTGCATATTCATTGGGCGCCAGTTGCAATAAACTAAGCAGCAAAAAGCGCAAAGCTCACCTGGATGGCCGTAGACAATGAACAACAACAGCCCAATTGCCACGCCCACCTCCCACCCACCCCGAACAACAACGGGTGCCATAAAATACTCGCTTGATGCGCAGTTATAACCCGGGGACAGTTTAATTGCTGCATTTTTTATGCAATACGGTTTTTTTCTTCTCTCCACTCCTTTATTTTATTTGAGCTGCTCGAAAGTATGCAACACATTTTTGCACAAGCGCCAACTGGAAAATTGACAATAATTTATTTGATTTTCAACTGTGTGTCTGAGTGTGTGTGTGTGTGCTGTGACAATAGGGTAAATTGCGCATACGCCTCCTGTGACCCGCCCTTGGCATAATATTATTTTTAATGCGCTGAATTTATAGCACTGCATTGAAGTCCCACAAGCCAAACGAATACCAAATACAAATAAAATACTTTCGCCCTAAAAATAATTGCTAGAAACTCTTGCTAATTATTGAAGAATATAAGATGTATTAGAAAATTTTATAATTGCGGCTTTTTTTTTTTTTTTTTTTTTTTTTTTTTTTTTTTTTTTTTTTTTTTTTTTTTTTTTTTTTTTTTTTTGTATATATATTTTAAGCGCTGAATCTGTACAATGCAAGTTTAGTACCTTAACAACAATTCAGGAGGACTTACAAATATATATTTACAAGTATCCCTAAACGACTTATCTCATATTTTTGGCAAAACCCAAGCGTTTTAATCGCCTTAGTGGTCTCGCAGGAAGCAATCTTCTCGCTAGTCTGCTCCGGTGTCTAGCCAGTCTGTCACTATATCGACTAGTGTGTCTCCCAATCTGTTCCTCCACAGTAAACAGTTTCAGATCTCGATGTAGAGTTGAGCCGCGCACATACCATGGGCAGTTTGTAATTTGCCGCAATACACGATTTTGCAGGACCTGTATGCGTTTATAGTTTGATTTTGCGCATATTCCCCTTATTTTTGTTTAACTCAACTTTAAAACAAACAAAAAATATTTACATAAATATAATATAAAGTTCCAAAAGAAGCTGTTTTTAGCACGTTTGCGAATCGGTTTTTGGGAACAGTCAAGAAGGACTTACGTGGAGCTTGTCTCTACCTATGTTTTGTTTGTTCATTTAGGGCAACAATTTATTTGACTCACACAATTTGTAGCAAAACATTTAATTGCTCTCACTCACACTCTCCACCTCTCTCTCTCTCTCCCTCTGTGCTCTCTCACCTGTAGGCAATCACACGAGTGACGTGCTTAAAATGCCGAGCCTATCGACGCGCAATGGCAACGGCTACTGGCTGGATGCCTCCACGGGAGGCATGGTCTGGCGCACTTCGCCCAGTGGCGATACCCTCGACATGCAGAAGGATCACATAGCGGACTATGCGCCAGTCTGTGGTGCCAGTGGTGCCGGCTCTGGCGGCGCCACCACCAGCAGCGGCAACACAGGCGGCATCGATGATATTCATGGACATGCCGGCGAACGCAATCATCAGCGGTAAGTTTTTCCACATAGTTACGTAGCTAGACACGCCCCCGCCCCCTCCACCATAGTCCACCTAGAGTAAATGCGCAAAGCGAAAAAAGAAAGGGAAATGGGAAATTTAACTGGGGACCCACTCAAAGCGACGACAATAAAAATTCACCAAACTGTGAAATTGCATTTTTCTGGCGCGTCGCAAAAACAATTTTTTAGCACAACTTTTGTAATACCGCGTGGCCCCTGGAAATGCTCAAAGGGGGTATATTGAATGGGTGTAGCGCTAGGTAACACTCAAGAGTTGAAGACTATTATATGATTCGTGAATAACATCGATGGAACAAGCGAAGAAGTTGCAGTCGAAATAGATTCATTTATCGATATCCTTCGATTTTTCACCTAAGTAAAACTCCGAGTTTTTCCTCCTCATATTGATATATAATGCAAGAACAGTTTGAGAGACAAATTTATAAGCGTATCGGTTCATATTTTATACATCTATAAAAAGTTTGCAATTTATCGATCATTTTTTATCTAAATCGATGTAAAGCAATATCGAAGACATTTTTATTCCTTTTATTAGATAATTTATTAAAATTGATATTTTAATGATATTTCAAATGAATAATTCAATAAAAAGAAAAGACAGATATTCTTTCCTTTTATATGATAATTTATGATATTTTAACTACTTCAATCAATTAATAAAAGCCAGATAAATATCGATTTTCCTTAAGCAGCTCTCTTATATTCTTAAGATGTAGTTAACTTTTTTCCCAATCATACTTAGGCTATATCCTAGTCGCATATACCCCATCTAATGGCAGCGCATACTCCCACTTTGTTTTTGTTGGTAGATTTTCGTTTTCGCTTTTTAGCAGGCGGCGCCGGGCCAACAAAAATCAAGTTAGAAATGGAGATGTTGGCGCGCTATTTATGTTGATTTTTGCAACAGCAAGTGGACAGCTCCCTGGCGCTCTCTCGCTCTCGGCGGACAGTTCACATTGGCTGCATAGTTTTTCAGGCAGCTCCAGCTCTGGCACAAATGTAATTATTGAAGTGTCGAGCAGTTTGTGCTGCTACCTGCAGCACATACATTTGTCTAGCTTTAAGAGTTAATAGCTTTAAATTGCTTTCGAGTAAAGTTGAACAGAGTCCCATTTAGCTGTTAGCTAACTATGGGAAATGGGTGGGAATCTATTACTGTAAATGACTGGAGTTGTACTTAGGTAATGTAAACAGAAATCAGAGCTGCTTTAATTAGGCATATATTTATAGGAAACTAATAGCTTCTATCAGTTATGAAAATGAAAAAAAAAAAAAAATAACAAATTAAATTAAATTGATTAAATTATATTTACAATATATATATATATATATATATATATATATATATATATATATATATATATATATATATGTATATATATATATTTTTTTTAGCTATTTTTATAATCGAAAAAAAAAAGAAAAAATTAAATATAGATCCTTTGGACTTTTAATACCTCTCACAATATTTTTAGCTTTAAAATGAAATGTTTTTTTTTTTTTTTTTTTGATAATTTGAGCCACTTTAATTTGTGCAAACAGTTTGCTTGGCCTGCCCGAAATATGTTTTGGTCAAATTATTTTAATGTTTTCTTTTTTACTGGTTACATTTCGTATAAATCATTTTCGACTATGGTGGAATGGTTAATCAAAGCTGCAAATATTATATATTTATATATAGAGGCTGGTGGCTGGTGGAGCTGGCAACTGCAGGCGTGGCTAATTTATTTGTCTGGCAATCAGAAGGCAGAAAATAATTGTTTGCATTTTGTTAGATTTGTTTAATTTTTCCGTTGATTCGCGCTGCCGAAAAAGCCGTAATTGTTATTTATTTGTGGCCAATTTTACGCACAGCAGAGCTCATAGATTGAATGCAATTAAATCACTGAGAGAGAGAAATATATATATACTTTAAATTAATATTCCATCGATGCTTAAAGTGCGATTTTTAGGATCGAATAAATTCGAGAGTGGATTGTAATAACTCCACGGCGACTGGCAAAAATCACAGCTGTCCGCTGAAAGGCAATTAAATGCCAATCAAGCATAAAAAGCAGCTGAAGAGCAGCGGGGCAGGGGCCAAATATCAATAAAATAAAAATAAAAATAAATGTAACGAGCAAATGAAATATATATAAATTTATATAAATCTCGATATATCCATAATTTAAATGCAATTTGCATGGCCAACTACTGTATATGAATATATAAGTATGTGTATATTTGTATATATCTGCAGCGACATAATTAAAATTATTTTCGCACACTTAATTAGACATTAAAAACACAAATTGAAAATGTGCGCAAATATATTAATAATAATTGCAACAAACACATTCACGACTCACTGAACGAAATGTGCACTGACAATGGCAATAACAATAACAATAACAATAACAAGCGCAATAATCATAACAATAACAATATAAAAGTAATCACACTTTATTGAGTGTCATATGTGTGAAAATAAAAACAGCTCAGCGTGCAGAAAAATGAATGCATTCGTTAGGTTTCCATTTTAATGCTGTTTTAAGAGTCCGCTAAGAGTGTTGGTAGCCTCATTAAATATTCTAGTTATGAGAGGCCATAATGAATAGAAGAGTTGAGTATGAATTATATAAAAAAATGTTGTTCTCTATCAAGGCTTCTATATGCAAAACACTTTTCTAAAAAGGAAACTACTCTGAAAAAATTTATTCAATTTAAAAAAAAGCTATTTATGAAAATATTTATTTTTATGTAGAAATAAGTATTTTAAAAATATTACAGATCTGGGATAATGTTTTCTATACAGATATATTTAGTGAAATTTTATATTTATTTTATACAATCAAAAGAAGGTATTTTACCTGATTATTAAATATCATTATCATCACTGTTTCAAACAGTTGTCAATGCCAGGTGAATGATATCAACGATTTTTTTTCCCTTCTTGATGAAAATCCATTTCCATCTGAAGTTTATATACCTTGAATGCATATTTATATATTGTACTTATGTATATATATAAATGTTCAACTGAATACCTTTCATTTTATAATTTTATATACAAATACATTGGCATTTTGGCAAAAAACTGTAAATAATTTTTAACATATTGCATATCTGGCATTTTTCTGCACTGCGCCGAATTCCATTAAAAGTAGAGCTTCATTCTTTATTTGTATATAATTCAATTCTCTATAAAAAATTTCAACAAATGATATGTAAAATAATACATGCATATATAAAAATAATTATTTTATCAGCTTACGAGCAAACCAAATCGTTTACATTTTTTCCCACTGCTCCACACTGTAAAGTATTTCAGACAGTTTGCAGCCCTTGCAGGCTAGTTAAATTCCTTCATTCAATCATTTTTTGTCACTTAAATCAATTTCAATTCAAATATATTTTACGATAATTAATTTTCTTTTTAATTTCTCGTATCAATTTATTTTTTATTTTTATATTATTATTATTTTTTTTTTAATTTAAAAATACAGCTGTTTTGAAAATTCCCAAAGTAAGCTCCACCTAAACTACTTATGCCCGTGCAGTTCCTTTACTTTTGTGCATAGTTTCCATTGACATTTAACGCTGACCCCAGCCAGTTTTGCTTTCGTTTTTTGGTTTTCCTTGGCACAAAGGATTCATTCAGCGCGCAGACATTTCCCTTCGCCAAATGAAAACTCATTAAGGGCATTAAAAGCGTATTTTGAAATGCACGCACCAAAGTGTTTTTTGTTGTTTTCGTTGTTGCTTTTTTGTATTTCCACATGGACTGCACCATGGCGACTCCATCAATGCGCCATATATACATACATACATATATAAATGTGCATACATATTTTAGTCAGCTTTTAGCTTTACTCGGTCTCTGTCTCTGTCTCACTCACTCCTTGCTGGCTGCTATTTAATCCGCTTTCAGTATTTAAATACGAAAATAATTTTAAAAATTTTTGTGTTCACATCGTTTTTTTTTCTTTTTTTTTTCCTTTTTTGTGACCTGTAAAAGTGTTGTTGGAAGTGTACTTTGACAGACTGTTGCTTAGGTAACATTCAAAAAAGAAATTTTGAATATATTTATATTATTTAAATATGTTCAGCTTCATATTTCTCAAGAACTTGAAGCTCTTGAAATTGCTGTTGTTTGTTCTCAAGAATTTTGAGATCTTGATTTAAGAAATAGGATTTTTTTTAATGTTTCTGAATCTCAAGACTTTTATGAGCTAGATATAAGAAATGAAATATTAAATTGTCCTTTTCTCTGTATAAAATATTGATATAAAAATAAGTTTTCTATATGTAAAATAATATTTATAAATACTATAATAAAACAAAATTCTATATATATAAAATAATATTTCAGATATTGCAAACAAATCAAGTGAGTTGGCAAAGGGTATTTTCAAGTTCAGCACTTAGAACCCTCAATTCGTTTTTCTGATATATTTCGCTCAGCTAATTTAGCTGAGTGCGTGAGTTTCATTCGGTTGCTCTGCCCAGGTGCAGCTGATGATAAGCATTATCTGCCGCTTAGAGCGCCAACGCTAGCTCCAGCTTCAGCTTTGTACATTAGTTGGGTTTAACGGCTGGCGAATGGAGCTGGGCAGTTGTTCAGGTGTGAATATGTAAAATGTTAAATCCGAAATATAAATTCCATTTTTACACATGAGCACGCGTCCGCCCTGCATGGGAGCTGTGCTTCCGTGCGGAGGCGAATGCAAATTTCCGCTACGTATGCCGACCGCACGCCATAAATTCTCGACCTCAAGCGCAGGGCAGGGCGACCCAAAAATTCGAAACGAACCGACAAATTTATAACCGAAAAATGTGTTTACCCCCTCACCTCTCTCTCGATCTCTCTCTCTCTCTGTCACTCTCACTTCCCCACTCTGTGGGAATATTGTAATAAACAAGCGACGGGCAATAAATGATGATTTTTTGTTTGTTTTTATCTCTTCATTTGCAGCTACGTGGGCGAATACTCGAATATTCCCACCGACTATGCGGAGGTGTCCAGCTTTGGCAAGGCGCCCAGCGAGTATGGACGTCACGGCAATGCCTCGCCCGCACCCTACGCCACCTCCGTCATACTCAATCCCGGCCAGCAGCAACAGCAACAGCAGCAGCAGCAGCAGCAGCCTCGTTATCAGCAGCGTCCAGGCCCGAGCTCCTATGGCATGCAGCGACCCATGCATCCGCATTACCAACAGCAGCAACAGCAACAGCAGCAGCAACAGTTGCAGCTGCAGCCGCACTCCAGCGCCAACATCTATCAGCAAATGTCCACCACGGGCGAGATCTATCCCAGCAACACGGCCGGCGCACGCTCTGTTTACTCCGATCAATATTATTATCCAAAGGACAAGCATATGCACATGCACATCACCGAGAACAAGCTGAGCAATTGCCACACTTATGAGGCGGCCCCTAACACCCATCAGCAGCAGCAGCAACAGTTGACGGCGAGCGTGCGGCGGCAGCAGCTGCCACATGGCTGCAGCATTGGTCGGGACAGCGCTCGGTTCAAGGTGCCGGATCAGACGCTGGCCAAGAGCCATCAGCAGAACTTGCTGGATCTGGATGGCTCCTCGTTCTGCTACAACGGCCTGGCTGACTCCGGCTGCGGCGGCTCGCCCTCGCCCATGGCCATGCTGATGTCGCACGAGGACGACCAGGCGCTGTATCATACGGCCGACGGGGATCTGGATGACATGGAGCGCCTCTATGTGAAGGTCGACGACCAGCAGCAGCCGTCGCAGCAGCAGCAACAGTTGCTGCCTCTGGTGCCGCAGCAGCAGCAGCCGCAGCAGCAACATCTGCCCCAGCAGCTGCCACTCGACTCGCAATCTTGGCGCGCACAGAGCACTCGCTCCAGCCGCAAGGCCCACGTGGAGGAGCCCCTGGCCAAGGAGGCCGCCGAGCTGATCTACGCCCCCGGCAGTGTGGCCAGCGAGCGCAGTTTGCTGAGCAACTCCGGCAGCGGCAGCAGCAGCCAGCAGCCCTGCCACAATGTCTGACCCCTGGCCGCGGCCAGCAGCAGCCAGTCGGCGGCGCAGGTGCAGGAGCAGCTGCATGCCAGGGAGGTGCGTGACCTGCTCGCCTGGTGCGAACGCTTCAACAACGGCGGCGCCGAAAATTTTGATTAAGCGCAGAAGTGAGCACGGGGCGCATACTAAGCGCACTGACTGTAGAAAAAGCGAAGAAAATACGAGAAGTTCAAGCGTCTTGGTTAATTGAAAGAATAAAGCGAAGGTAGATAATAGAAATTAAAGGAAAAAAGTAAAATTAGTTTGAGCTTTTGTAAAGCCGAAGAATGAAGAGCTTGAAGTTGAGTTTTTAAGTTTTGTTTGTTTAATCAAACTATTCCTTCTATATAATGCGATAAACTTTTTAGTAGAAAGCTTGAATTTGTAAACGATTAAGCAAAAGCTTGAAAATTTACGTTAGATAGCTCACTTGGCAATAATGAAATTATAAAATTTCATAAGCTTTAAGTTTTGATATTTAAAAAAAACCTTGAAGTCATGCCTTGAATACATTTTCTTTGTATTAGAAGCTTTAATGAGCTTTCAGTGCGCTGCAAATTTCATCAGCCAAGAAAGTTCAAAAGCTCCTGCAGACCTAATAATATTTTGAGATACTTTCAGGTCCCATAAACGATGGAGCTTTAGACTCAAAGCTCAATACAAGATTTTTATAATGCTCAACAGCTTTTCCTCCTTTATTTCTTTCCTAAAACTTTATTCCATTCAGTTAACCAACGCATTTGAACTTAGACGACAGTTTACCACGAAATTGATTTGATATATGATTGATATGAATATTGTTACAACTAATTTTCTTAAATGTGACCAAGACTGAGAGCATTTTCTGAGTTAAAGCTGATAATTTCAAAGGAAGTAAACAAGTTACTCTTAAAGGTTTCGTTCGAACTAACTAACTACTCATACATAAAGCTGACTTGCTAAGAAGTGCCAATATCTATGGCTCTATGCTAGTGATAGACTAACTAACCCTCTCTCTCTCTCGCACTTTCTCTTCTACTATATCACTCTCTCACTGTAATTGCTTTATACCCAATTAGGCTTAGTTTTTAGTTGTAGATGATTGTAAATGTTATCGAAACGTATGATAAGTTCCTCCAAGTATGCGGGCAGCTAATAGCCGGCGCTTAAATGATGATTAGTTAGATTGTTACCTAACAGCTTAATTACGAACTAAAATTAACAAACCATAAATTTAATAAATTATGTAAAATGTAAATAGTTGATTAAGCTAGAACATAGACGAGTTTTCAATTGAATGTATTCGCATATGCAAATAGGACGACGAATCAAATTGTGCATATAGTAATTAAAAATCAAATAATTATAGCAGAGCCCATTTATTTAGTTGTAGAACACAAACACAAGCACATATTACTTATAAATATAAATTTATACATAGAATACATACATATATACATACAGACTTACTTATGTAATTAGTGCGTAATTACCAGCAGGCATATATAACAAAACTCCTTCAATTTAATGGCTAAACACAATTTGTAAACCCCATTAGATATGCATTTACACACACACACACATATATATATATATACACACATGAGTAAATAAATAAACATATGCATATATTCAAGCAAATAATGTATGAAGCATAAAATATTAAGTACATATATATTGATGTGTTTATCGTAAAATATTCGTATGTTGTTTATCCATTAGAAAATACAGAAATTCAATGTATGTCTATGTGTAATTATTGATATTGAATACGCGTATTTACAATGTAGCAATTAAAATGCAAATAAAAAATGCCATAATTATGAAATTCACAAAACAAGCACACACGTCTATTTATTCTATTATTGCCTATCTGCATTGTGGACTTCATCAAAGATGAAACTGATTCGAAATTTTAATTAAATTAGCTCTTTATTTACTTTGAGTGGGCAGAGTTGTTTAGCTATTAACTAATGACTGGGCTATTCAAAGAGAAAATACCTATATTTTAGTTGGTTACTCAAGTTCGCGTGTCGAATGAGAATTGAAGTCACTGTTATTGGTAATTAGACTAAAACTGCGAAGGATTCAAGAACAAGAAGGTCTCCAGGTATTGCAGCTGTAAGCACGTCAAATATATCTGATTTTTACCATGGTCAACAAAAATGAGCTAAGAGGGCCCAAAAATGAATAAAGCTCTACTACAAAACATTTATTCACAGCCAGCAGCTGAAGTCCTCAACCAGACGATTTTTGAGATTATTATTATTATTATTTTTGACGATTATTACTCTATGCAAATCTTGTATTTTTTAAAAATGTGATGATAAATAATTTTTTTTTTTTTAATATATTGAGCACATAAAATCGGCAGCATAAGCTGGAGTACGATGAATTCTCGCATTCACTTTAATTTAACAAACACTTAATGTATAAAATAAATTCATAAAATCCAAATATAAATGTCTTCAAGCAGCAAAAGTGAAATATAGAATAAATATATGCAATTTAAGTAAAAAATATTACCTGCTGGTATTCGTAAGTATTTGCTTGACATTTTATATATACAAATATTATACATAATTTAACTTATACAAATTACATAAAATATAAAACTGAGCATTAGTTTAAGAATTGCACTCAATGCATTTTGGTCATTTATTGCTCTCGCAACTCGTTTTAAGCCCTCTCCACAGTCAAAGTCAATTCGCAAATGTGCCAAGCCTGAATTTTATCAGCGCACAAAAGTAGGCAACATAAATTTCAATTCCGGCGCACCTGCCCACCAAACAAATGGCCGACCGAGTGCAGGGCTAATTGAAAAGTTGCTGCCGTCGCGACGTTGCAATGGCTACCCTTACTTAACTTAGCTGCAAGCCATCTAGTTTCAGGAGAGCGACGCGCTTTTAATTAGCTGCAAAAACCCAAAATTATGCATGTGTGCGCGTGTGTGTGTATGTGTGAGTGGGCTGTGCCCATTTTAACTACAAAATAATTACGTGCTAGGCAATTAATTGCCAAGGGGTTAGAGGAACGCTGAAAAAAAAGAGTAGGACGGACAGCAGCGGCAACAGTGAGAGCGACTCACGTGCGCCATTTGGCAACATCCGGCAGCCATTTGTTGCAAATCGACAGCCACTTCCGGTGCGTGTTTTGAACAGAGGCCACGGGAGACGGGCGGCTGCATGGCAACATTTGTTATGAGCGGTTTGCTTAAAAGAGAGAGAAAAAAAATTAAGGTAAATGCATTACAAAATGTGCTTAATGTAAATTTAATCATCAGTTGGAATGGGCGTGGGCGAGCAGGGGAGAGGAGATGCAGAGAGCTATGGTACATGAAAATATGCTGCATATAATAGGAGTGAAATTTATGAAATAGAGACTAGATTTGTGTGTTTATTATGAGCCAAAAATTAGGTTTTATATAACCATTCATGAATATAAATGAGTATATTGGTTTTTCATCTACTCATATGAATGAAAACCAAATTAAGTTTATATTCACTTTACTTCTAGAACCAAAGAACATTTCTTTTACTGTATTTTCTTAATATAATTAAAATAATATAAAACTATAAATTATAAATTAGTAGTACTCCTCATATGGAAGACTGTATGGTCGCCTTCTTAAGATCTTGTTTCACTCTAAATTAGGAAAATGTTGTCATGTTCTTTCAAGTCTCAAATATATACTGTTACTATGTTCATGCAGCTCCGATGTCGTCTTGCCTCTATATTGTGTTGTTATAGTTAGCTCACATTGCAGCCATTCAAGGCAAGAATCTGCTATTTAGCAAATAAGCTAAGATCCACGCGGACATAAACTTGATTTCTGTGTTATATCTAGAGAGCCTTTAAAAATATAATAATTTCCACATCAAATCTATTTCAATGAAATTCTATGTTTAGCTGCTCGTAGTCAAAAAAATTGACTGCTTCCATCTGGCTGATTACACTTCACATGTGCCCATTACTTGGGCTCCCAGAATATGCTTTAGCTGTGAAAAAGGAAAAGATGTGCGCAATTTGCGCTTCATTTTCAGCCGGCGTGAAATGGCGTTTTATGCCCAGGCACTTGCTGCGGCATTCAATTATGTACCGAAATGTTGGCAGTTCATAAAAGTAGCTGTCATTAATATGTAAACAATCGCAGCAATTGTTTTCGAAAGTGCCAGCCAGGCCGAGAGACAACAGCGTTACGATGTCTTGATGCTGCCTGCTGCTGCCTGTTGCCTGTTGGTTGTTGGCTGTTGCCTGTCTGCTGGCTGCGAGCACTAAAACAAACACATAATCATTTTATTAGCAGCAGGACGAAACGGAGGCGAGGCAGCCAAAGGATTCCAGCGATTCGCTTCGAATGACTGAGCAGCTCGTATTGGACTACGTGTTGGCCATGTCTCGTGTTGTTGTTGTTGTTGTTGTTAATGCTACTTGAGTTAACATGTTGCACCCGAGATCCCCATCATGTGTCAAGTGCGATGCTCGTTTGTGTGTGTGTGCGTGTGTGTGTGTGACTTGGCGAGCACGTGGAAGTTTTCTCGTTAGCGAAACTAATTATCCGTTGTCGCTGTCAGCAAAATATCGTTAAACGGTAGGTGACACTCACACGCAGCTGCATCCAACACACACATGTGTGTGAATGTGTGTGTATGTGTGTAGCACTTGAAGTTGCTTGAATGGGCGTGTACATGTGCGTGTGAGGCTGACCGCCATTTACTACCAACGTCAACAACAAACTAGGCAAAAATTCAACTTTAGGTGTTGGAAAAGCAAAAGCTGAGAGAAACTAAGTTAGGCCAGCAATATTTTGAGGCAGAACTGATTTATACATAGATGATGAGATGGTTGTAAAACCAATTCAAATGATCGATGGTGGAAGAGTAAAGTGTGATCAGAATATGGCTGAAACGCCGAAATAGTTGGGACTCAACTGGAGACCAATCGAAAAACAATCGCAGATAGCAGAACTTTATAAAATCAGCTATAGTAGTACCTATTCTGGATTTTATATCTGACTTTTATTACAATACAGAATACCTCTTTGTTAATACTTTAATATTAATTAATTAATTAATTAATATTTGTATATTAGAACATTAGTCACAAAAACCTTTAACTAGAGCTACCCATAGTATATCAAAGCCTTCTGCCAATCATCTTTGTAATTCTCTACTATTATATATTCTCTTATATGTTACTATTTCTCTTCCATGTTCATTAGCATATCAATTTTTATGCACAAATATACCTCTGCCATGAAATTGATAACAATGCTCTAGAAAGGGAAAAAAAGAAACACTAATACTAATCTTTCCAATGTTAAGAAATAATATGGCATATATTTCACCTTCAACAAATGTCTGTGGCAATTCATTTGCATATCAAAATACTTATAAATATTTTCGTAGTCATTTTATTTTTTATATGTAGTCATTTATAATATTACAATCTCTTACCTTATTGGAATGTATGAGAACTCAAACGCACTATTATTAATGTTATATATTTAAAAAAAAATTTTTCTCAGGTTAAATTACATATTTTTTTGTTATTACATAAAAATTACTATATTATATATTTTTTAAATTTAATTGAATTTTTTATTCAATTTTTTTTATTTTTATTTAGCTTAGATTAGAAAGAATCTATTTAATGTATATTCCTCAGGTTTAAAATATTTTTTTCCTATTATTTATTACTACTAAGTAAAGTATATAATTTTTAAAATTTCATTCAAAACTGTTTTTATATATAATTTTCCTTGTTTTTTATTCAATTGAGATTTCGTCTAACTAGCTCTGATTAACTTTCTATCGATATCCTGTCGCAAATGGCATTTTCATTTCCAATTCGAAACAGGTAGGTGAATATGGACTAACTGTTTCTTCCCTTTGCATTCTATTCACACTTGTTAGGCCTTGGAGTAGAGGGCAACTCTACAATCTAAGAATTTATTATGTACTCATAGAAATGCAATCAGCGTAAATGTCATTTGGTGCCTGAGCCTGTTAGGCTCAGCTGACTAAAAAGTCATTGAGCAGCCTGTCCCACAGGTGGGGCAAATGGAAAAATAAAGAAACGGCTGGCAAATGGGGCAACTGTTTAAGTAAATTAACAATTCATTGCATGAAAAGTTTTGAAAATGTTGTTTGCGCACATAGAGGCAACAGAGCTCGCCCATTGACAAGGCAGTTTTATTGTTGCTGGGGACAGCGAGAGAGAGTGAAAAAAATGAAAGAAAGGAAAACTGAAAAGCGAGTCACAAACGAACAAACAAACAACACAAACAACAACACAAACGGAAGCTGGCAAACAAGCGGAAGGCTCTGGCACTCAACTAATGGCAGCATAATGCGTTTATTGTGGAATCACAAGAGCAACAGCCAGCAGACAGTCACAGATGTGGATGTGGACCAGGCCGCCCATTGCTGCGGGGAAAGCCCCGGCGCGTCAGTGCCGGCAAAACTCCCCAAGCAAGCGAAGGGCGGCGCGCGATAACCCAGCGCAAATGTCAACGCAAAAGTCAATCAGAGCGAGGTGCGGCATGCTCAGTGGGTGGCTGAGGGAGTTGCTGCTGCTGCACAGACATTTCACTGAAACTTAATAGAAACGTGTGCGACGACCCCACCGATAGCCACCACCTCGCTGCTGCTCTCTGTGCCCCACCAAAAAACACGCACGCACTTTTCAATGGGCAGCAGACAGGCGGCAGACAGCGCAGCATTCAAAATCAATTCAATTGAAATACGTTTTTTTATGCCCTGGAATTATTGATTGAGAGGGTGTGATGATTGTACAGGAGCTATGGAAGAATGTCAGATTGGCTGAGATATATTTTACATTGAACGAGATGAGACTAAGGCGATCGTGTTATGTTTGTCTTTCTATAGGTTTGCTCTTCCATCTCTTTCTCTTCGTCCGTCTGGCTATCTACTTCCCTTCCTCTTTTCTACGATATTAGCGCATCAATCCACCATAATATGAAAGTCAGAGCTGTAGTTTAACTACATTGTTAATCATACTGAATGCCCCAGTTGCCAGTGGTTAATTCTTAAGTTAGTCTTAATTTTAGATGAACTCCAATTCTCTGATTAAAAAAAAAAAAAAAAAAAAAAAAAGAAAAAATTTTTGTATTTAATTGTATTTTTGTATTTTACAAAAATATAACTTTGAGTTTTCTTATCATTCTTGTCATTACTAATTTTTAAAATTTTATATAATATTATTTTATTTTATTTCAATATTTTGTTTATTATTATTATATTAAAGCAATTAATTTTGAATATATTCTAGTCAACCAACTAGGCAAATGCTAAGGCTAGCGATAAAAATGTAGCCCATCTTCTTTTTTTTATACCCTGAACCCATTGAAAATGGGAAATCAGGGTATAATGGTTTTGTTGAAATGTATGTAACAGGCAGAAGGAGGCGTGGCAGACCCCACAAAGTATATATATTCTTGATCAGGGCGACGAGCTGAGTCGATTTGGCCCTGTCCGTCTGTCTGTCTGTCCGTCTGTCCGTCTGTCCGTATGTTTGAACGCGTCGATTTCCGAAGATATAAGAGCTAGAGACTTGAATTTTTTTTTTTAAATGACCGTATATACAGCGCGGACGTCGAGTTTGCTTTTAAAATTAGATAAATCATCCCGTTATGTTTTTATCGAGTAAAAACATTCAAGTTCAAATCAGATGCCACTATAGCTAATTGTGAATGATTTTTCTTTTTTTTAAATTTCTCAAATATTCAATATAATATGTAGATCATATGCTGAAAGTTTCATTAAATTCCGTTCAGTCAAAAATTAATAAAAAATAATCAAATATTTGGCAATTAACAAACGCACGTGCAGCAGCTACAACAAAAACATTCGTTGAATCACATCAGCTGTTAGTTTCGTTTAGTTTTGGTAGATGGCGCAGCAACAGTGAATCTATTTGAGTTTTGCCAGCGCCACCAGCAGGGTGTGGGGTGGCCTAGTGTGTTAGCTGCATGACGCTCGATCGAGAAGTCCGCGGTTCGAATCCCGATCGATGCAACTGATGTTAATTTTTTTTAATTGTTTCAAAATATTTTTATATTTTCATAAATGAGTTTTCTATTTAATTTATATTTTTAAATACACCGAAATTGAAATTTTAACTATACCTTATGTGCATTTTTAATAGTTTGGGTATTCTAGCAGATTCTTAGAATCACATCAGCAGTTAGTTTCGTTTAGTTTTGGTAGATGGCGCTGCAGCAGTGAATCTATTTGAGTTTTGCCAGCGCCACTAGCAGGAGTGTGGTGGCCTAGTGTGTTAGCTGCATGACGCTCGATCGAGAAGTCGCGGTTCGAATCCCGATCGATGCAACTGATGTTAATTTTTTTCAATTGTTTCAAAATATTTTTATATTTTATTAAATGAGTTTGGTATTTTATTTATATTTTTAAATACATCGAAATTGAAATTTCAGCCATACTAAATGGGCATTTTTATTTGTTGGGTTCAGGGTAGTATCTAGTCGAGCACTCTCGACTAGAGTTTTCTTACTTGTTTTATTTATTTTTATTTAATTTTAATTTATTTATTTATTTTTTTTTTTTTTTAATTTTATTGCAGCTTTTGTCGTTTACTCTATAGCATTAGAGTATCTTCTAGTTCAGAAATGCTTATGGATATTCAATAAAGAACGCAGCGCAATCAAAGAAAATTGATGAACTTAAGGTATATGCTAGTACAGCTACAAAATATTAGATACACCCCAAATACATTGAACTAAGCGCAGACAGAGAGTATAGACTAACGTAGGGTATCTACCAGTCAGTCACAGCCAATCACATCAGCTTTACTTGTTTTTTTGCAGCTCTGGGAATTGGGGAAGTTTAAGCATCCACCACCCACCCAGCCCAGTCCGCTCCCCCATAGAGATTCGATGACAATGTCGCTTTTTGTTGTTTGCTACTTGAAAAACTGCCGCTGAAAAGTGCCGAAAAACTGTTCATTTTCATTTTCATTTTCATTCTCGTTCTCATTTTCATGTTGAGTGGCGGAAATAAATGATTTCCGGGATGCAGCGGCACCAGCAGCAGCAGCAGCCGCATTCACAGCCACAGCCACGGCCGCTAATGAGACGTAATGTGACGTTCATGACTGGTGCTTACGCAATGACCGCCAATAGGCCGCCAGAGTCGAACTGCTGTCTCATCGCACTCGAAATTAATTGCCAATGGCCGTAATGTCGTTTGTCAAAAGTTGTTGCATACTTAGCGGCGCGATGACAAACCAAACGAGTCGAGTCTCGACTGACGCCAGATACTTATAGCTCATTAAACAGGCGCGCGCGCACGCTCTCACTATCAAAAGTGCAACTCATGACACGCCCACCCAGCAGCCGAGCAGCCCCCACCAGCCAAACTACAAGGCTGACAGACAAAAATATTTGAGAGAAAAACCCGCTAAACGTTTAATGAATCACATAATGAGGCAGAACGACGAAAGATTTGGAAAACTTACTTTGAGTAGCTGCTATTTTTTTGTTTTGTTAGTTAATATTGAGGAGAAGTAAATTCATTAATTTCCATGTCTGGATGTGGACTGGTATGTAAGGAGGAAGAGAAAATGCGTACATATACATACGTGCATGTGTGTGTATATTTATATGAATATGATTAGTAACGATAGTTATTCGATGAGAGTGCCAGAACTGCAGTCGAGGGTCTTCTGAGTAAAAGCAAAGAGAAGAAATACTATAAGAATATTGGGTACGTTTTCCTTTATAAATTAGCGAGAAAAACCGTCACCAGATTTAGTATCCCGATACATCAATATGAATGAATATGCATTGAGTGCGAATATGGCCGTAAAAACGACTTTTCTAAGAGAGCAATATTAAAATACCTTCACAGGCTTGATTATTGTATAATTTTATATATATATTTTTTTAAAATGGCAAGTCCCGTTAATTTTTAATAAATTTTCTTAAAATTATAGCTTAAAAAGGTAGTTACTCAAATCAGTATCAATCTGGCTTGGACAGCATACAAATGCCTTCACCGTCAATCCCAAATATGTTTACATGTACTTAAGGCCAAGTATTTGTCTTATTAATATCTTTAATATATTCACATACTTCACTGTGGTAACTTTAGTCTATGCCTATCTTAGTCCATTGTCAAATGTCAACTTTATCTCCATTCGTCCTCAGTATCTTCTGCTTGACCAGCCAGTGGAATCTGTTCAATTAATTACGTTCAAGAAATGCTTAGCCAGATTTGTAAATCCTTGGCCGGGCAGCACATTTGTCACATGCTCGCTTTCATCAATTCCATCATCTTCATTGAGTTCACTCATTCCTGCGGCAGGGTAGCCACCCTCAAGCTGAGTTGCCAAGTTTTGCGTAGTGCTGAGCTTTTCAATATTAATTGCATAGCTTTGGCCTGGGGTCAAGGGACATCCTTGGCGAGGTGGGGTCAGAGCAAACACAAAAGCCTTTTGACCCATGTCCTGTCGCCCAGGACTTTTGGCTTTTGATGAATAGACAAGAATTCGACATGGCATGAACGAGCATTTTAAATAAATTAGTTGTATTACAGTTGCATTCGCTTCTCTCCTCTTTTTTCTTTTTTTTTTTTTTATGCCTTCCTTTTTGTGTATGCGAGCAAATAAATTACGTTGTCAAATTGATTGGGTTCTGATAGAGAGCTTTGATTAGCTCGCTAATAAATCAAAGTGAAAACTCTTGACGAGAAGTGAAGACGTTCATATCAAAATGAAATATAAATGAAGATGGAGAAAAGTTCACAAATGAAATTCACTTAAGAGTTTAATTAGAAAGCAGACGGCGCCAGACAAAAGAGTGGAACGATTTATGCCTTCAGGTTATAAATTAAGATAATAAACCACCAAATTGTTATAAGTTAATTAAGCTAAATGAAAAGCTTTTAAGCACCGAGCACTCGCAGGCATCCAATGTGGAGCCTGAGACGACATCAAGGTGAAGTTGGACGAGCAGAGAAAAAAAAATAAGCAAAACGAGAATAAGGAGAAATACCAGAGATAGTATAACTGAAAGCTGGCGGACAGGTTGAAGGATGTCGGTTGAAGTATGAGCAATGACAGCCAAAGCAGTCCACGAGGACTCGAGGACTCCAAGACCCGAACTTGGAGTCTGAGTGCGAGCTGCAGCAGTAGTTAGCTCGACCTGAAGACAAATGTCTGCCAATTTGGCTAAATGGCAAAACTCGGATAAGTAAAATAGTAAAACATGCACAGGAGCATAATAAAGACAATAATTATTATTGTCATGTGTGTGCACTGAGAAAAATCAACAAAAAATTAAACATAAATATAAATGTATAGCTGAAATAAAAATATTTATTATATGGAATTGAAGTAGAAAAAAACTTAAAAAAATAAAACAAATAATATAGAAAAGGAAAATAAAAAACTCGTTTAAAAGTCTAAAATTATAAAGAGATTATGAATATAAAATTTAGATTTAAGTATAAAATTCATTATTTTATTTTTATTAAAAAGATAATTTTAAAAAATAATATATTTTGTTTACATTCTTTGAAAAAAAAAACTTTAATTTTTATTTATTTTTCCTAATTTTATGGAATTTATTTTATTTATTTATTTATTTATTTATTTTTTTTTTTTTTTGCTTCAAATTGAAATTTATTTACAATAAATATAAACCCTCTGCATTGAACATATACAAATATGCCTTAAATATATAATTGTGAAGAAATTTTAAACTAACAAATTCTCATCCAAATGATGAGATTGAATATTCTTGATTTTATATGCCAGACTTCTTTTTCATAAATTAGTAGTATGCATTTTTAATAAATATGTACTTTTCATTAGACATACATACATGTATAAAATTTTTCACATAAGAAAAAGTATTCCATACTATACTTTATTACACTATATAATATTTAGAAACACATACATATTTAGAAATACATGTAATAAAATAAAATATTAAATTAGTGAAATATGCGCAAAAAATATAAATATACATATAATTAATTTTATTATTTCTATATTTAGTATACTATTTTATATAAAAATTAAAGCTTTTTCAACATTCTCAAAACATTTTGTCTCAGTGCATGCGTCGCAAAGTTTCTGCGTGTGTTCATAAAGGGAACTTTGCTGAACCAAAATGCCTGACAGACAACGTGCGTTAATTATGGCCATCTGCTAGACGACTCCAGACGCTCCTCAAATAGCATTAAGGAAATTGCCTTGAATCGCATACCTATGTGTATTCACCCATACAAACACACACACACACAAACACACAGCGGTTCTCACACTCATAGACAAATAGTTGTTTGTTGTTATTGTAGTTGTTATTGTTGTTTAGCCTGTCATTGTTTGGCCATCAACTGTCTGAGTCGGAGAACCGCTTAAAGGCTTTGCGCATATTTAAACTGAGCCGCTTAATGTTGGTAACTGGCAACTGCATCGGCTTTTGACTGGAAGCTATTACGGTACTCGTTATTGACAATATGATGTGCTGATTGGCATATTGAACAGTTAGCAGCATAGCAGACAATGACTCTCGATAGCCCGCAACGAGATAGCTTAGCCAAATGCCATAAAATGTGTGGGCGACTGAGAGTTTCGGCAAACTGCGTGACTGAAAGCGATCGATCGATATTTATTTTAAAGTCTGTGCAAGGTTTTAAAGTTGTTATTGGGAAGTTGAAAAGCAGGCGCTTATAGACGGAGTAAAGCTGTACTAGTTACCTCGCTTGAAGATAAATTTACGTAGGATTGTTTTGAGTTTTGAGCATAAATATATATATCGATAGAGCTTTAAATCAGATGAGAAACAGAATTGCATTGTTTAGACCAAAACTCATTTGGCTGAGACTATATAATAGAGCTTTCAAAATTTAATTAATTCTACTGGGTATGAAGTTTTTAAATACTCATTGAAAGTGGGGTATAGTATGATAGTAATATTTTAAACGTTTATTTTATTGTTATTTTTATTTTTTTTAAAACATATATAGCTTTCAAAAGCTCCCTAAGATAATAAGAACAAATTTTCTAACATGAATTATTGGTACTTTTAAGATCCTATCATATGGCGCATTGAACAATAACTTCCTCTCATAGATCTCTCTCTCTCTCTCTCTCTCTCTCTCTCTCTCTCTCTCTCTCTCTCTCTCTCTCTCTCTCTTGAAATAAAACCCTAATCTGCTCAGATATTATATTTTCCCTATACCATAATACAGTACAGCTTAAGTAAGATCAGAGCTCAGTCTAGCACACTTTTTAACAGTAGAACTTTCAGCAACTCACAAATATATCAACCTCATTTGGAACACATCCAGTTTTGTTTATCATTTCAATTAGCCTGCCTTTGGTTCAGTCAAGCCAAGCGACTCACTTTAAATATGAAAACTACTAAATTGAATCAATGTACATGACCAAATCACATACCCAAGCATGCACACACAGCCACACACAACCACACACGCACACATAACCACACACACTCAGCAGATGCGTAAGCAAACATTTGAAATGGGAAACACTCGAAGCATACATCGAGCATATGTGTTTAAACAGATCTGTTTGTGTGCATTCAGCAGTGCCACACATTCAGCCACACGATATTTGCGAATGACAGTTTGTATATTATATCTATCTATCTATATTTATATATATATTTCGTTTCCGAGCTGCGCTGACAACCCTGGCGCCTTTTGCCTTGCAGCTAGCTACTCGGTATTGACAGGGGCCAGAGTCTGTCTGAATGATTTCTCTTTTGCGATAGTATGAAAGTGAATTCTTTGACGCTTTTCATTCATTCGCATTCGCACGGCGCTGCAGGCCACATTCTGTTCTGGCCATTGTTGCGTGTTCCCTTATTTTTGTTGACTTGTGCTCTTGCCGGGGTGGAGCTGCGATAGTGGCTGGAGACTACTTGAAGTTTGGCGTAAACTTTGTTAAATACACAACATTAATTTGATTACAAAATTACAAAGCAGTTCGAGGAGTGCCGCCGGTCATGATTTGTTGTTCAGCTATGAATACCCTGTAAGTGGTGATGAAAAGGGGTATAACAGAGCATACATATTGAGTTTCATAATGTTAAATCTACGTCAGGTTTCTTATTGAAAATTTTCATAATTGACATTCTCATATATTGAAATTCGATAAAGCTTTCATAAAGTCAGTTTATCGATTTCATCAATTTTTCTGCTCAAGATTTATAGAATAGTTATTGCTGCATGAGTTCTTCCCTTTTCTTGGCTTGTTTTACCAAACTCCATTTAGTAATTCATAAATACAAAAATTCGATAATAATCGATTATTAGTATTCCTAATTTATAACGCAATAGTGTTAGCTTTTATACATTCTTTAAAGAATCATACATAATTAACATTCAGACTCTTTCATCTTCACTAAGTTTCTGCTAGTCGAGTAAGTCGATATTTTTAGATATTACATTTCGATAAATATCGATTTTAAATTAATTCAGTTAACGTGTAAGCCGTTTAGCTGTTAAAGGGCCACAGCCACAGCTACAAATCAGCACATCTTTGCTTCTTCACTTCTTATACCAATTCATCAAAAATGCGTTTCGATCAAAGAGTTGATAGGCAAAGAAGTGCAAAGTATTTGTCCGTGCAGCATAATTTTCTGAAATCCTCTCGCTCCCTTAACAATGTGTCAAAATTCGTGCAAAATATTTGACTGCTCATCGAGGTGTTCGCTAAGTGTAGCCGCAGGTCAAATGCGGCTCATCTTTGAGCAATGGAGCAAAGGAAAATACAACTTTAACTGTTTCGAGCAGCTGTTCAAGTGCTCTTCAGCATTTAATGAGTTGTAGCCGACAAATAAACGCTGCCACCCCAAAGTATATTAAAGTACTACGTATATAAATATATGTGTTTAGATGTATATATGCATGTGTCAAGGTATGCGCTCTTAGTTCTGCTGTTGTCAACTGCAATTTGTGTGCTTAACGCTGCCTGAAATAAGATTTTTGGGGGACAGCGTCTACTGCTCATGTGGTTATTGGAGCTTACTGTAATGGAATTTTTAAGTGAATGTCACAAATGCAGAAGCAGCACAGCAGCTGCTCAAATATGCAAAGACTTTCGCCCACCTAATGTTACATTACGTATACGACCTGCTGGCATTATATATATGTATTCTTTTTTCTTCTCCCGCTTCGCGGCCCACCTCACAATATGCTCAACTTATTTTGTAGACAATAGCGATTTTTGTGTTTATTTGAGCTTATATGCACATCATCTATCATCAGCTTAACACAACAACACGCCCAGAATGTGTGTGTGTGTGTGTGTTTGTGAGAGAGGGAGAGGGGGAGGGAGAGGGAGAGCTGCATCAATTTTCATAGTTCCATTATTATGATTGTTATTAACTTAAATAGAAAATACTCGACTGTTTCATAAATCTTGGCTCTCTCGGCACGCCCGCTGCGCCACACATTCAGACTCTCTGAGGACTCAATCTGCTGGGTTTGGGGATTCTTGTTGTTATCTGCTTGGAGTGGCGGTCGGAGGCACGTTGCGTCAAGTAGATTTATGTTATGTTGTGCGTATGCTGGCTGCGAGTTGTATAATTCGCAATGATGAGTTCTGTTGTGATTTATTTTTTCTGCTCGCCGAGTTCTTTATTTGATTCCCAGCTGTCAAAAGTACAGCCACAGCAGCAGTTGACACGAATAAATATATTCAAGAATTTTTGGGTAAGTGGGCAAGAATTTTATTTAGAAAAATATAATATAAAAAAGTCAATGTTTAAAAATTATAATATTAAAATATTTATTTTACTGTGCGAAAAAATTTTAACACATAAGAAAATTCCAGTCGACTCTGTTCATCGTTCAACCCTTCGACATGCACATATACACACACACATACGCGAGTGCTCATGCTTACATATATCTGTTCGTATGTCTGTCTCCCTCTGTCTCCTTCTATATAAGTCTCCGCCTAAGAAAGGCAAATAATGGCGAAGAACTACTAAAGATCGTTTATGTTCTCTCTTATGTATGCAGCAGTACTCATCTGGTATTTATACTTGAGTAAAACGGAGGTAGAATGCTCGCAGCATCAGAGAGTATTCCCATTGGTCAGAGTAAGCTCGACTGTAACGATCTCTACCTGGCGTCGGGCACAACCTCTGAGAGAGACTTAGTGCTTGAGTAAAAGTGGCCCTATATAAGGGGCAGCAGCTGCAGCATTTCTTCAGTCGCCCAGGCCTAGTGGGGGTCAGTCGTGCAGTGCAGTAAAGTGAAGTGAAGCATTGTAGACGTGATCGAGGAGGAAATACTTGGAGGAAATATTTCGAATAAATACTTTGAAAAAATACTTTGGAGAAATATTGTACTTAAAGAAAAGAATATAATATACATACATAAGAATATACTTACATATATACTTTATGTGTAAGAGCTAAACACAAAAACTAAACTTAATATACAATTTAATATATGTATCATATTATTTTGACATACATAGGTATGTAAAATTAAAAAAAAAAAAAAAATTAAAAAAAAAAATTATATAATTATTATAAATTATACGATTTTAAATAAATGTAAATTTCTTAATAAAACTAATTATCAATATTGTTATACTATATAAATGAAATTATTATTTATAATTTATATTATATATTTTATACAATTCAACCAAATATAAATTTCTTAATAAAGTTAATTATTATAATTATTACATAATTGATTTAAATCTTCAACATATGTTAATTAGCTATTCAGTTAATGCAAGATGGCCTCGTTCTTTTGCCATTTGTGTGCTTCACCTCGACGAATTAGGCAAGTAATTAGACGGCACAATTAGAACTCTGAAAGCGGAGACAAAGAATCGCGCCGCACAAAAGGCGCAAACTTTTAATAAATCCGTAAATTACTTAATTAATAAGCCACTGCTTTTCGCGGTGACGACAAATGCGATAAGGCCAAAAGGATAAGGGACGCGACCATAAACAAAGCGCCCTAAACTATGCAACGTTTGCCAAAGGTTTGTCTGCATGACTGCGTGTGTATATGTGTGTGTGTATGTTATGTATGTGTGTTCAGCTGTATAGAAGAAACGAGTAACTTGGCTGTTTAGCATTAAGCCAAATTGCGGCAGATGGTGTTTAAGCAAAGCAACAACTGCAGCAACAAAATGGGAGAGGGAGACAGTGTGGAAGACAGATGAGAGAGACAGCGTGCAAAGGACACTAAAGAGTCAGTGCAGCGTGCGAGTGAGATAGAAGTATAGTGACATAGACAAAGGGCACAAGCTGAAAGTAGAGACCAGCAGTTACCCTTTGCTAAATTGAAATCCCTGTGAATATAAGCGAATATCGAACAATTTTAAAGTGGGATATATGCCTGAGATAGAGACATAACTACATATAGCACTTAATATGAATAGTTCCTAATATCAGCCATATATCTTGAAATACATTAAGTGAATATAACAAACAAATGAAACTCGAAAAATATTCGAATTTGACATACATATATGAAGAGAAAAGTTAAAATTCAATATATATAATATTATTATACTTGACATATATTAATATTTTAATATGTTAGTATATTGTTTTCCATATATTGTGGTACATGAACTATACTTAGTAATTAACTCTTCTATACATAGATTAATAATCAATAATATATATTCCATATATCTAAATATAATAGAATTGTAATAAATATACCTAAAATATTATTCATATTATTATAAATAAATATAAAGTGCCAATAATATAGCCAATTAATGGATCAATAGATCGAAGAGATGACTATGATTAATACGAAGCCTGCAAATGTTTGTTTTAACCTGAAAATAATGAATGCCAGACAGGCCTTAGACTAAAAACATATTTGTAAAATTTTTGCAACCATTAAAAAAATATAAAAATTTTTGTTTAAAATAATATCAAACTTTTCAAATCATATACCAAATTTCTCAAATGAAATAATGCTAAATTTAAGTTAAATATCATAATTTTGTTAGGGCTCTTCTGAAAACGGAGGAAGAACACATTCATTATAAACGGCTGCACTCGCATATCCACTTTATCCACCATATATGTACGTTCCATGCCAATACACACCTCAAAAAAAAAAAAAAAAAAAAAAAGCCAATATACCCCGCTTCACTCACATTCCACTGAGTATACGAACATATATCAGGTTGTAGTCGCTGTTAAAAATGGTCGCATAAGCGATTTTTATTTCGCTTTTGCAAGTTAATTTGCGCACTATTGTCCTGCCCGAGGGGAGGATGGCCGAGTAGTTGTTTCGCTGTTGTTGCTCGCTTTGTTCTTGCTGCTCTTGTTGTTGTTGTCGTTGTCGTTGTTGTTGCGGATGTTGTCGCATTTCAAGTCTAGCTTCAGCGTGTGCTTTTGTGCTGCTTTTTCGCCTTTTGCACTTTTTAATGTAATTCAATTTCAATGAAATTTAATCGCCCGTACATGCGGTCTACCCCAGCGCATCCCTCGTATCCGTTAACTAGTTGTACCGCCTCCCTGCCACACCACTGACGGACTACTTCATGGCTGACATTTTAACATTATTTGCGTCATTTGTGGTGGTTAATTTTCAGTGCGCGCTTTTACTATTCAATTATGTTGACCTCCCCAGCTCCTTCTCCCCTCCCTCCCTTTAGGCGGATCACATTTTTTATGCACTCTTCTTTATGGTGGTCCAGCAGAGCCGTTCGTCCTGTGGGCAGGTCCTTTTGTGCGGGCGGCGCTAATGCTGCGCCTGTTGTCACATTATGTGTAGTTGCTCTCATTGTCCTTGCCCATTATCCTTGCTGTGTCTGCGCCTGTGTGTGTATGTGTGTTGGCTCACTCGCTTGCATTGTTATGAAAAATTAAATAGGCATAAATCATGCTAATGGCGCATTCAAAAAATTTATTATGCTTTAAACCCAGCATACAGCCATCAATTTATTTATGCATTCGCAATTATGCGTGGACCACCCGTTCGCCCATCGGCCACGTCCAGGGGGTGGATTCCGTTGACAGCCGATTGAGTCATAGTTTAATCAGAATGAGTCGTTGCAAGTGCCGCCGCTCGCATATTTGTTGTTTCTCCATTTCAATGGCAATTAGTTGATTGAAATGAAGGCACATTAGACGACTTTAGGGTTCGCCTAATGCATTTTTCTTTTCTGAAAGGTCATTTAATTTATTAGAGCTTTTAACACTTATACCTAAAGAGTAATTGACGTTAAAAGTAACTTTCAGAAATGTTTTTAATAGTCTAGAGCTAGTTTATTTTAACCAAGATAATTTTACTAAGTAGATTTTCCTTGGGTTAACTTTTAGATTGATTTAGCATTTAAGGTTATTTTACTATCTACCTTGAGTTCATTTTCTTACTACGTTATATTCTTACCAAATTATATATTAGTCACTCTGTATGCAGTCGCTTTTTTATTTTTTATTTTATTTTATTTCTTTATTATTTATTTATTTATTTGTTTTTTATATTCAAAAATCTTTTTAATCCATTTCTCAAATAAAAATAATATTATTAGTCCATTTACAACAAATTTTATTTTAAACAAAGTTGAAATTAAAATATTTTTTAACAAGTATATTTTATATATGAAACATTTTTAACATTATATTCATTTAAATATAAAATTATTCGAAATCTGGTAAGTCATCAAATTTTAAAATACAGAATAAAATGTAAAGAAAAATTTGTTAGCTGACAAAAATGCTATAAATTGATTATACATATTTGCTTATATTTACACGACATTTTAAAAATTTCACATTTTTTTTTTTTACTACAAAAAGAGTAAAATTCTCACATTTTGCACTCTGAATAATTATTTAATAAAGATTAGGCTTATATATTTTTGTATATATGTATACATATATTGTTAATAAATTGTATGAGGCTTTAATTAGTTATTTAATTATTAGATTTCCGCAGCTTCTTCGCTTTTACTTAAAAATTACGCTTTTCCTCTTCTTCCCCTGCTTAAGCTATTCACGATCATCGCACTCACGCTAACTATCGCCAACACCAACAGCTTCACATCCCATCGATATGTTTAAGTATCGATATATGCATATCTTGTATAGTTAGTGCTAGTGCTGCAAAAGAATCGATATTCCGTAATATCGATATTCACGATATTTTCAGAGAAAAAGATCGATAAAAACGATATATCGAACACTTCTTTTAAATGTTAATTTTCTTGCTTAGAATCTATTATATTATTTATATTAATTATGACTTCTTAATGGATAAAATGGCAACCATTTCAAGATTAAAATAAAAGCAACAGCATCAAACAAAAACAAATTTATTCAACCGAACAAAGTCGTATAACAAATTATTTTTCATTAACTTAAACCTAAAACAGCAATTCATTAAAGCTCAAATTCACTATGCTCCTTAAAATTATATTATAATAATAACAAAAACAATTGCCTCCATGGCAGTTTGAAAAAGAAAAGAAATTAAGACAAAACCCATTGGTTTTTATTTAAAAAAAATAGTTTGTTTACTGTTTCCGGTTTTAATGACGCCCTTCTGGAATTAGCAATCATTCCAGCTTTGCTAAACATCCTCTCGCTCTCAGAGGACGTTGCCTCATATTTTTTATTTACGAAGTGCAAAATGCTACCGGACTTGGGTGCCAATTCACTCTCTTGCAGCGATGGATGCATGCGTGTTAAGTGATTTTAAGGCTTGTGGTATTTCCACTTGTTTTGCAGACCTTAAAGCAATTTCTGCACACCGCACAACCATCCTTTCCTTTTTCAAAATATTTCCACACTTCGGATTTTTTTGGGGCTCCCACGGTCTTATTTTCTTCATCGGAGTCCACCCTCGCCGCGCCTAAAACACACAAGCTATGATTCCAAGCTTTTCCAATAGGATATATCAATTGTACTTACGTTTTCTTCCCAAAAACTGATCAATTTTTTTTCTTTCTATTGCAATTAAATTAAATCAATCAATTTGTATATAATTTAGCAAAATTAAATAAATGCGCTTCTTACACAGTTAAAACCAACGCCAAGAATAACCATTTTTCGATATATCGATACTAAGAAAACCATATCGATCTTTTGCCAAAATTCGAAAATATCGATTATAACGATTCCGATCCGATATTTTTGCAGCACTAGTTAGTGCTCTTCCTTCTAAACTCTTATTGGCCTACTACAGAATCAAAATGAGTTTTGCATTTTTGGTTTTCTGCACATTTTCAACAACAAAGTTTATTTGAATATGAGTTCTGACAGAGTACAAATCATAGTCTTGCAGTGCAAAGCTAATTTAAGGCCAAAGGCAGCAGCTAACGACTCGCAAACAATGCCTGAGCGTGAATAATTTGTTGGGTGGGCATTGAGTGGGGGTGGGGGCATGGTATTCCTCGTGGCTTTATTCACATTTAAGCCAGGACAACGGCGACCCACATAATGCAAATTGCTTTTATAATTTGCACAGCAGCGACAAGCGAGAGAGCGATGTCATTCATCAGCCTTACGAAGAACACGGAACGACGCGGATTTTCGGGTTTTTAGACAAATTTCCAGGGATTAAAAGCAGCAGCTGAGCTTGGCTTGCACTTTTGCTTGCTGCTGCTTTAGCTGTTTGTGTTGCATGCCACGCAATGTTGCAAGTGCGTTGCAGCATTCTCGACGCGCGAGTTTAGTTTCGTTCTATTTATTATGTCTGCGCTTATCTCCTTTTGCTTATATTTTCATTGCCAAATATATTTCAAGTGGGTTTCAGCAGCATTTCATTTGCTTTTAGGATTTCCCCTTTGGTTCCAACGTTCACTGCAAATTTTTCATACGCGCCACAGCTCGAGCTGCAGCTACAGCCACAGTGACTGCAACGGATACAGATACAGATACAGACACACATACATATGCACTTGCAGCTGCAGATACAGGAAGCAAGCGTTGGCATTGAATGCGCCCAGCGGTGTCTGTCAGTAGTTTTCGGCCGGATTTGCCAAACTGATGCTGAATATAGAGTATGTCTAGACGGATATATTAGCTGCAAAATGAAACAGCTTAGGGATTTTTCAACATTCAATTAAAAGAGAGTTGATGGAAATTGTCTATATCAATAAGAGATCATGCATCCATGTATCAATAATAAATAAATAATCCAACTGCATTAAAATTGATTTTCTGAATAGGATAAAGTAAACTGTAAACCAATAATGATAAGAAAGGTTTTGAATATTAAATCAGCACTTTTTTTTTAAATATACGAAATCGATAAGTATTCCCAATTATTTGTCGTACACATTTAGACCTGGACTCTCTACTGTCTCACCTGATTTAAAGTGACCCAACGGGCATAGATTTTTAATTTAATATTTAATTTTTAATCTTGGGCTGCCAACACGCTTATACATTCCACAAATTTTTGATCTTGTATGTTGTAGTCAATCCGAATAATATATCCATATCAACTAATATGACATCTGGCATACTGGAAAATAAATTTTCCAATTTCCCATGCGCTTAGTGGCAGTATTGGAAAAATGTTTGCACTTCATAATTCGAGGGTATTGAACAGTCTATCCTCGGTGTTTCAAGTTTCTAGCTCCAAACGCTTATAAATAGGTTTGCATTCATACGAACACGCGGACGGACAGCAAGGCGGACATTACAGAGACCCAATATACTTATATCAGTTTCGAGAGTGAGTATAAAATATTTTATTGTGATTGGAAATTTTGAATAATTGTATAGTGTATTTTATAAATATATATAACTATGTTATTTATAATTTAGCAAGTTGAGGGGTTTCTGTATATATTGTAAACACAATTTTAATTTAAAAAGTGTGGCGCTAAAACCTTCACTTGAACTAACTATTAGCTACTTACTAGCTTCTTACTACAAACTATGCACATAAGTATTTCAAGTCATATCCACAATTTATGAATCCAAAACATTATTTGATAGTATTATTGGCTTTCATCTTCTTTTTCATTTGAATATATTTACTATCAAATTCCTAGTGCATTCGCTAGTCGAATATTTTATGCCTCGAATCAATCTTAGTCGTCTCGGCTTGTGCCTTTGTTTTAACGTTGTTGTTGTTTTTGGCCTTTGCCCACCTATCGTGGCATTGTTGTTTACATGTTCATTCGCGGGATTTTTCACTTGAAATTGGAAAGTCGACAACGACGTTTTTCGGTGCTCCACACACACACGCACACATACACACAAAGAGTTAAGTCCCCACATGAAGCATGGCCAAAGCGCCGTATGTATGTATGTATGCATGTATGTGTATCTGAATGGGAATTTGTATCTGTGTCTATGGCTACATAGAGTCGAGTCGAGTCGAGTCGAGTTTGGGGGTCGCTTATTGTTTGGCCAGCATTGTAGCATTAAATGAAGTTTTTGGCTTTGGTTCGGGGTCCGTCTTCCGTTTTGCGGTTTTGGCGTGCATTAAGCTTGTTATAGCTTTAATTTAGAGCCATGCTTGCGAAATCGCATCAACGCAGCTGGAGATCGTTAAATAATTCATGTCAGGCCCGCCAAGCAAGGATTGCTAAAAAAAAGAGAGTATATAGAGAAAGGCAAAAGGGAAAAGAAAAGACGCAATGAAAGCCAAATTAAGCAGTTGCAAACGTTTAGCCCTAGGAAAGCAGCTAGCGCAGCTGGGCGCCCGGGACGCAGCTGATTTACGGTGCAATAATTTTCATCTCATTTTCATTACATTTGGGCTTAGCTCGAGAAGGATGCGCGCCTCTCTCTCTCTCTCGTTATCCACGCGCCAAGGTGACTAGGTGTGTGGGAGCTCTCACGGTGCCCTATGCAGCCTCCTTAACTCGTATGCTATTTATCATTTAGCCAAGTGCTTATACATACATAAGTTCAAATGCTTTTTGGGGTGGTGGTTGGGGCTGGGGGGCAATAGGCCCGACTAGAGCTAGACAGCTGCACGGTTTCCACATAAAAAACTCCTTTTTTCATGCATTTCCTTTTTTGAGTTTCAAGTGGAGCCATTGGAGCTGTGCAAAAAAGGATCAACAAGGCACTCAACACGAGCGGCGGCAACAACGATTGCAATTGCAAACGGCAGCGGCTGTGACACTTCACAGCCTCGACAGACATTACATCAATTACTACACAGGTGGGCAACAGGTGGCAGGCAGACAGCGCTGCGCATAGTACAAATATTATCATGTTAAACAGAATGTCCATGTCTACGGCTGTTATTGTTGCCTGTAGGGCTGGCTTGAGCGAGGGGTCCTTAAGAGTTCCTAGTGAAATGGGAAAAAGGTTAAAGCTGTGAGGAAACTTCCTTAAATACTGAATTTTGCGGATGTACATGCTTTTCACATCAAAATATTTTCCATTAATAAAAATTTAATAAGCTTATACAAAGGCTCGACAACTCTAAAAAGCTGAAAGCTGTTGCCATAGTTTTATTATTATTAAATAAACCTATTACAGTGAAACAAAAAATATGATTACATGATTATAAGGAGTTATTTCGAATTGTGGGAATATACATATATAATAATTGCGTACAAATATCCAATATATATAAATATGTAAGAATATACATACATACAAATATATTTTTGTAAACGTATTGTTCCGAGTTCCTGGAACTTATTGTAGCTGTAAGCTGATTATTATTATATAAAAAGTACAATATAAAAATAATAAAAAGAAAATTTTCAAATACAAAAAAATAAAAATAAATAAATAATGAATTCTATGCATATAGATATGAATATAATGTATAAAATAAAAATAAATATATGTTACAAAAACTGAATAAGTGACATAGTAGTGTATAAATATGACGCAGACGAAAAGGAAAATTGAATAGCTAGAGAATACCAAAAAAATTAATTTAATTTTATATTATATTATATGTGGAATTAGACGATATGGCTTTGGAAATAAGGAAATGATATTCAAACATTATATAATATTATTAAAGATATATAATATAAATAAAATAATGCCGCTCATATGTGAAATTTAGTTTTAAGACTTTCTTTTAATAACTTCCCCAAATGTTTAAGAAAAGTATGTAAGTATTTATGCCTATATTTATACCTACAAAGAGAAGTAATATACCAAATCTGAGGACCGCAGTAAAACGACTTCCCAAAACTGGTGCCGTGTAACATCACCCGAATACCAAAACTGCAGGGACGACTCAAGAAGCAGCTGAACATCATGATTACAATAAATGTTTTGATGAGCTATGATGATTGAAAAAAATGCTTTCCAAAACTATATAATTTCTGTTGAAAATATATATGTATTAAATAATAATTTTGATAGTTGAATAAGCCGTGTTTGTTTAGCAAGAAAATTCTAATATATCAAACATATGTATCTCGTTCCTATAAACATTTTTTTTTTTTTTTTGTTTTTTTTGTGTTTTTTGTTTGCTGTTCTTTTTAAACCGAAAAATTTCATAAACTGCGAGTAGTCTAGTAAATTTATGAATGATTGCTTAGTCAGTTCAGCTCATTTTATGCTTTGAACAGTTTGACAGCTTCTGCTCTGATAAATAGTCCGGCAGCACTGCTTTCAAAATTTTGCAGTGAGAAAGTCTGGCAGCACTTGCTGCCATTATCAGGCAACTTCGACAGTCTGGCAGCACTAACGATAAAAAGAGTTCATTTTATATTTAACCTATTATTATCCTATTAGAAATTCAAAGTAATATTTTTTCATATCATTCCGTACGCAGTTATCGATAGACCGCTTCTGTCTATCATTTTTGCAACTCTCATCTCTAGCTTTTCGCGATATCAAAGCTGTTAAGGCTCAACAAATTCTTTTCAACCGAACTTCTGACCAAGGAGGTTCACCTGAGATAAAACATTAAAAGCAATAGTACTATCACTCGAATTTAATAAAAATCAAGATGTTTCTGGATGCATTTGGTGCCCCGAAGGATATAACTCCTGAAAATCTGCACGAATATCCATACCATCTGGTAAAATTAGCAATAAGCAAGTAAGCCCTTAATTTTGCAATGTCATGTGCTTTTCAGCATAGCGTCATGCTGCTGACCTCGGCCGACCAGGAGGTCTTTATACCTCCACGCTGGCATGGCACCATCTATAGCACTGAGGAGATCTTAGATGGCTATCGCAAGCGCTTTAAGGTATTTCTGAGCACTATCCAGTGCATCTTCGGACCTATGGCTTTTCTAGCACATTCCATTCTTTTAGCCCGACTGCACGCTGCTGACATTCCATGCCATGGAACCGTATGAGCCGGAGCTCATCTGCTGCGAGCGCTGTGTCGTCGAGATCACGGTGCTGCCGGCTGGGCAGACCCTGTACAGCAGCTCGGACATAGTCGTGTTTCTGGTGAAGATCTATGAGGTGAACACGCTGATCACCAAGGAGCTGGGCACCGAGCTCAACTTCTTCCCCAGCAACCATCACTACCATGTGCGCATCATGAACGAGGGCATCGACATACTCTATGTGGATGACAAGATCTACACGGGCCAGGCGGCCCCCTCCATGAACTATCAGCATCAGTGCATCCAGAATCTGCTGAAGAAGCTGCAGCCATTGGGCGTGAAGAGCCTCTCGGGCAATCCGCTCCCGGAACAGTTAGTCAACTTGTGCCGCAAGGTCGAGTGCGCTGCCAAAAAGTAACAATGCAGTGGAGATTCCATTTGCTTTGGCCCGGGCTGAAGCAACTGACTGAACGAATAGACTTACGTAGTTCTTAAGTGGAAGGTTGCAGCAATATCGCGTATCTACAAGTGATTTAAATTTATAGATTATTCTCCTCAATAAAGAACTCGCAACACAGAATCTAAATAGCATATCATATTTCTTTTCGATAGGCGTGGTTGATGTTTGAGATTTTCTAGTTCTAATTTGAGAAACTTTCTGCGATTTTCATATAAATAATCTTGGATGGAGATGCAATATTTTCAATCAATTTTAAAAACTGAACCAGTCTCCAAATACAAGCAGACCTCAAATATGTTCTATATTTTCTATAGCCAAAAGTACACCCAAATTCTAATGCCCTTGCAGACACTTAGAGCCCTTCTTCAATTTCATTTGAAATTCACATATCATAACTACTCTAAATCAACAAGTCTTGCTTATATTTCTCATTTCTGGAATACTTGTCAAGCATTCATAACATTTCACGCAATTGTCCGAGTTATGCAAAGTGTGTAAGGTTCGGCCCTTTAAAGTTCTGCCCAGATTAGTATTCATAACAAAATGTCATATATATGCATTATATGTAAATATATGTATGTATGTATTTATGTATATATTTTGCTGTGCCATGGCAAATCCCTGGGGCAACCCGCTGCGTGACATCTTTGGTCTCATTTTGTTTTTTGGCTGGCCCAAAAATAATCTTTTGGTCTTTTCAATGCGGCCCTTGGCTATTTTATGGCTTTGCAATCGTTCTGCAACTGTGCCTGGAATATCTAATGGGTGCGTGCAACTAATTGAGTTGCTACTCCTTGCTGTGGCTGCTGCTCTTGCTCCTGGCCAAAGGATTTGCTTTCGCTATTGTGGATTCATGTTTGCATTGCAAAACCAAAGCCTTTTTACATAAATTCATTTTTGGCCAAAATGGCTCAGTCTTTAATGGCATTGAAATAAGCTGGAGAGGGGAAAGAAATAACATATTAAGAGATTCAAAAGTCATTTCGAAATGAATAGAAATAGCTAAGCTAAGAGCCAAGAGTTGGGAATTTAAGCTGGAATAAAAAATAGTTTCTACAGCGCTTTGCAATTACAAAGATATCGAAAGCGAATATCGATGCGATTGAAGTGAAGAGAAAGAGAATGGGAAATTGGAATAGGTGAAAAACAAGTAATAGAAATAAAATGTAAAATCGAATAGAAAGTTAAGCAGCTTGAGCAAACATTGCTGCTTGTAGTAAAATATGAGGACCTCATAAATTGGATCAGATATACTAGAACTAGTTACAGAATTATTGACTTAAGTCAAAATTGAAGACAATATTTAAAATTATTTTTCTTAAAATTGTAATGCACAATCCATAATTTTGTAAGTTAGCATTTCCCAGCACTATGGTAATAATCTGCTCGATATACTATCGATAAAAGCTTCTTGCAAATATATTTCAAAATGCCATTTAGAGTGACCATATTCAAGCGGCATTTCACAATCTTATTAGTTATCGATAACATTTTATTGTAAAGAAATCCAATAAGATTATCCATTCGCTACAACAGTCTCATATTATCAATAAATGCTACTAATATAAATAATGATATAAATCAGTCAGGGAATCGCAACGATATATAGATCAAGCACGAGTGATAACATTTCCGATATTTATATTTCAGCAACTGTTGCAGATATCGATAACATTTCATCTGAAAAATATTTAACAAGATTCGCCATTGGATTCAGACTCTAATTTTTTTATATCAGTTTCGTCTTACCTACTCCAGCACCTTCGCCCGAAGCTCTATTGAGTGTAAACTCTTAGGAATTGGTAAGTGAGAACCTTTAAGCTGCCTTCTGCATCCTTGTACAATAGAGCTGTTCACGCAATACAAGCGCCCGAGTCGGGGCCTGTGTAGCTCATAAATTTGTACAGCACATACTCGTATGACAACTTAAGTGCGGTCAATGTTTGGGGTGCCGGTGCCATTAGGAAAACAATTACAGACCACGGCCACTGACGGCCACAAAAGCAGTGCGTGAATGTTGTTAGCAGGAGGGCGGCTGGGGAGGCGAGGCCAGGTCCGGCCGGAGTCTGTTCACCACGGTGTGCGCTGAGATATGTTTGCGTCGTCCTGGCCGTCGTCCTTTACAGTGCGAAGATAACATTGAGCGCGTTGCCCGGCTCGGGCCATAAATTACGAATATGTCGTCGCTGGTTGCTGCCGCCGTCGTCGTCGCTGACGCTCGGCTGTGTCTATTAGCAGCCTTAGAATGTCCGAGTTTGACAGTGCTTAGGCTTAGTTTTGGGGTTTTGCCACTGAGCCTCTAGCCTCGAGCCTTGGACGTGGCGAACCCGTTTGTTCTTGCCGAAAAGGGGGCAGCTCGTTTATCAAGTGCAGCCAGCCGCGACAGCTGCCCGGACATCTCTTGGTCGTCTCTCCCCCATGCAGGACGCTGCTTAAACGGATTTTAAAGCAATGTTTGAGTTGTGATTGTGGATTAGAATGCTATATCCGGTGACATTCAACAGACAGCAGAGAGCAAGGACATATTAAGTTCTCTGCGTTTCTTTCTTCAAGATGCATGATAAGCGTGCTCTATTTTTTGAGGTTGGCCTGTCTCTAATCCCGTACCATAGAGAGGGAAGGAGTCAATTGAACAGCTGCAAAGGTGAATGAATCCACTGGCTCAACTAGAAACGTGGCCAACAGCTGATGACGATTCAGGTCTGTTAAATCGAGTGAGACTACTTGAACGTTTGGTTAGTCTGCTAAATCGCGGAAATCTTCATCAGTGCTTGGCCTTTTATCAACTCCATTGCAGTTGTAGCTCATGCTGCTCTATAGTTTCAGAATGGAGTAGAGAATCTCTAAAGTTTGTCCTACAGTCAACGAAGGTTAGATAAGAGATTATTTTGAATTCTTATTGAATTCCCGACTCGTGTATTTGGCGACTGTAGAAGATTTTACAAATAAATAAAGTAGAACTTATTCGTCTAATCAATATTAATATTTCCGCATACTTGATTCAGAATTAAATAATATCAAGCCAGCTGCTAATGCCTATTCTCAATGAGTTCTGTGCCTAATGAATGTAACATAAGATTTGTTCGATAATCTTAATGATGGGTTAATATTATAAATATGAACATTACTTTATAAATACATTCTAAATATAAATATTACTTCATGAGGCACTATTTTTCTATTTTTTTAATTTTTTATATATTTTTTTTATTTTTACTATTATTATTATTTATTATTATACCATTATATAGAACTCCTACAGCTTTAATATTTTGATAAGGTATACTAAAATTCCAAAACATAGCATAGTCCTTCAAGAGTCTCAAACTGAATAAAGCAGTCTCATTGAAGTAAAGAACTTTCATTTCATTATAAGCATTTTCAAATTATCCTCACGACTCATTATAAAATTACAATAAATTCCCACACTTAATGCCTCCCCTAAAGAGTTGTCATATTTCTGTTACCCTTCTGAAATCAATGCCAAGTTGAAATTGCCTTAAACAATTTAAATCGCTTTGACTGGTCACAGTTTAGCCACGCCTGTCATGCCCATGTCAGGGCAGTTGGTTCACATAAGATTAGCTCGTGCTGTGTGGCAAGGGGGGCAAGAGGGTTTACAAATAAATTCTAATGCTCAAACATAAATTATACAAAGTGGGCAGAGAGACAGAGAGAAGGAGTTTCAGTTGTGCGCTCACGTAATGCATTGGTCCCCAGTCCGGGCCATGACTCCAACTCCGACTACGGCTCGAGCGTCACATGTGTGTCTAAGTGATTTTCAATAAGTTGGCAACAGTTCGAGTTTGGGGCGCGGGGGTCGAAAGTTTTTGGGGCACGATTTTTCACAGCTACAGATGTCTATATACATATATATATATTCGTGCGGCAGGCCATACGCAGAAAGTGGCATAATTTATGGCCCCAGCCAGTGGGCGGGGCAGGGAGTGGGCGCTGGTGATGGTGCGTGTGTGTGGGTGTCGATTCTAGCGAATTTTCGCAAGCGTCAATAATGACGAGCGATTTCTCACAGCGAATGGCTGGCGCTCATTTCGCCCAAGCACCAGCCATTTGCAGCAGCTGCGACCTTTGATATCCGCTGCCAAATTCCCACACAGCGGCGTTGCGATGCCACGTCCAAGTCCAGCTACTGCTCCCGCTTCTATTCCTATTGCTTTTGCTGTTATTCCTATTCCTATTCCTATTCCTGTTTCTGTCACGTAAAAACAAACTTGATTCTCGGCCATCAAAAACGCCATCAGTCTTCCCGATGTCTGACAAATGTTTTCTTTGACTTGCCCCGCCCAGCGGCCGCCTTTGCGCCCGTCACTGCGAATTGGCGACGTGCTCGCTAGATTTTCATTTCGCCTCATATTTTTCGCTCAAATTATTTTTTAATCACAGCTCAGATGTCACTTCAGACAAGTTTCTCGCTCTCTCTCTCTCTCTCTCTCTATCTCTCTCTCTCTCTCTCTCTTATTCGCTCTCTCCCTCTCTGTCTCTCTAAGCATAAATCAATATATACTAAATTAAGTTATACAAGTTATATATTAATAATATTGCATCTGTTGAAACATTCGACGTGCTCAGTTTTTGTCCTCTATGGGCCCAATATGCATTTATCATTTATGAAAGATAATCAAGAATTAAGTCCTTATGGGCCCACATCTGTCTTCCAGTTTGGGAATACTGTGAAGCTGTATGAGTTTAGTTGTCCCTTTTGTTTGCTTTTATTAGTCATTTTATTGCAAACTGATTTTAATATCATTTATATTAGTTAAGATTTAAATGGCTAGCTATCAGCCATGTTAACTGATAGGTCAGTCTCTTAGAGCCAGTGGGATGAAATTATTAGTTTCATTTTCTCGTTCTTTCAACATGAACACTTCGAATATCAGTAGATTATATTTAATAAGTTAACTAAATTTTTAAATAATATAGAATAGAAAGATCGATGTCTTGGCGAGTCCCCATTAAATTTATTTATTATATTATTTTCATGTGTGTTTTATACTCCCCATGCTCTCTCAATAGTTCTTCCCCTTGTTTACCGTCTTGCGCCATTTTATTACCTGATTGAAGCATAGCAAACATATTGTAAAATATCATTTGAATGGTTTGCAGTTTCTGTTTGCTATGCTGCATAGCCCTGTACGATGTTCGCTTTATGCTCTCTTTTATTCCTAGCCAAAGCGATTCTGTTTCACTGCAAAAGTTCTCAAAAGTTTACACAATATATATAGACACTATTCGTGGACTAATTTAAGTATCACTTTCCAGCTGGCTACACACGCTTACAATGTGTATGTGAATACCAACACATACATGCACACACATACAACTAAACGACATAGTGGAAAAATGTTTGTTTGGCAGCAGTGGAAAAGTTTTCTCATTTGAGATATTTGCAGCTGCTGGCACTGGACGCACTTTGCTCTGCTTGGAGCTGGCCTGCTCGGCTATTAATGCAATCGAAGGGCATTTTGGCTGAGGTCCTTAGCTCTCGGTCGGTATGGTTATGGCCGCACAGACGCTTATGGTAAATGCCACAAAATGGCAAGCAAATCAGCGCCAAACTAAGAATTGCAATTGTGACAATGCTGACAATCTGCAGGCGACAGGCGAACACTGCGAAAACAGGAGGCAGCTAGACAAACAGACGGCAGCAGTGAAGACTCCCCTGTCTCTCTGTCTTCCTCGCGCCCCTCCTAAAGGACGTCTTCATCTGCTGCCTGAGCTGCGACAACGTCAACCAAAACGGCGACACTTACAATCAGTATGAAATTTACGCGATTTTCATTGCGGCAAATGGTTCGTTTTTGGTATTAACATTTCTTGCCAGCCAGCGGGGGGTGGATGAATGGGAGAGGAAGCAAGAGAATCAGAGAGTGGTGGGAGTTGAGGGCTTGGCTGAATGCAGGAAATGTTGATGGGTTAGTTAGGGGATGCGTAACAGAAGCTGTGCCAATTCCTATATTTATAAGAGCATTCCGAAGTGGAGCTTGGCACATTTTGGCATACGATTGGAGATGAAGCGAAAATATTAAAAATATTACAAATATATTTTTAGAGATTTTTTGGATAAGGGAATTTATAAACGCCAAATGTTTAGCTAAAATATTCAATCAATAAGTTCATATTTTTTTTAATAAATATTAAACATTAGATTTATGGATGGATCGTTGAATACTTTATCTGAAAATTATAAACAACTTGGGAATAATTATATACATATAAAAATATATATATATATATACATAAAATATGTTAGACGAATAAATAATAATACTGAATTCAAAATGATTTATATGCTCTAAGCTCTTAGACTTTCAGCTGTTAAATCTTTTTGATAATATTTTCTCTTCTAGTATCTTGATTTTTCTATAAAAAATAAAGGGTTTTAAATGCTAGATAATTAAATTTATATAAAACATTTTATTTTATTTTATTTTTAAATGCTAGATAATATTTAATAAATTAGCATTATATAAATATTTTTATTTTATTTTATTTTTACATAAAATATAAATTATATATTTTTTTATTTTTACATAAAGTCAAAGCTTTGAAGGCACATTAATGTCTTAGGCCCATTCTCATTAACACAATTGTAAGCTTAATGCCACAAAGCTTAAACTGAGAGAAACTACGTTAAAGTTTTCATTCCAATAAATTTTCTTTAATGAACACTTCATCGAAAAAAAAAAAAAAAAAAAAAAACTTAAAGCTTCCCATTAGTTAGGGTATTTACAAGTCCACCGGCTCCTGGCAATGCTGGCCGTTTCTTGTTCTTTTCTGGCGCTGAGTTTTTCTTCTTAGCACGCCATAACCAACAAGAGCAAACAGCTCGCGACTGCCACGGGCCAAGAATGGCATCAGCTGCACTTGGCTGAGGATATATCCTGAGCCGTTTCCTGCCAGTCGCGCCTCCCCCACGCCGCCTATCCGCCGCTGTGCACGCACGCCGACTGACTCGCGCGAGTCGCTGGCATAATGCAATAAGCGTAGCCAACGATAGCGACGACATCCTTAGTCCTTGCTCTAACTTGGAGCCTTACAACAAACAGCGCACAACGAGTGCTGGCAGCGCCCGGCGCTGCGGGTAGCTCCACGCCAAGTGGGCGGCTGGGGGGCGTGGAGGGGCGCATGTGTGCCAGACAGGTTATGCGCTATAAAAAATTTAAGAAATTGCCGCCACTGGCGGAGCCAAACGACAATACTTTTGTGCATTGCACAAATCAAAATACTTTAGCCGGTTCCACACTTTGGCCTTTGTTGTCTGCCCCGAAGAAGCCCCAAACTCTGGCGAGAACTGAGTGAAAGTTCAGCTGATGCCCAAAACCCACCAAGGACAACAAGCTGCTAAATAAATTATGTATTTTGTATTTATAGCATCAATACGAGAATTATTTTTTGTTCGAAAGTCAAATATAATAAATCAGTTTTTGATAGAAGCTTATTTGTTGTTGACTTTTCTTTATTGATTTTGAAGCTAAGAATATTATTTGGGAAATCAAAGTGAAGAATTTAGACTTGGTTTTGTTTTGTTGTTTATTTAATTCAATTAAAGCGAATGAATTTATGGAAAATAGAAACGATTTCAATTTCGTTGCGTTGCGTGAAAAACGTATTTCATTGTATCCTCATTTTGTTTTATCTATAATTGTCTTGTAATAAATGTGGAAAATGCAGGTCAACAAAGAAATTTCTGAAGAACTCGAAGTCCCTTGGATTCATCAGCAGATTTATAAACAAATCAAAGCCCATGTGGATCACATAGACAGGCAGACAGGCAACCTCTTTGTCAACAACAACCTATAAATTAAATTAAAATAGTGTAAATTAATAAGCAATAGAAATGAATAGCAACAGCAGCTGATGACAGTGAATATCTTTATCCTTATCCTTATCCTTAATAACTAAAATGTAAATCATCGACGTCTCTCCAAAGACTTCATTGATTACACTGCAATACAAACAATTTGTATAGTTATTTGATAAATCAATTTAAATAAATGACTAAATTTAGTTCAATTAAATTCACTGCAATTCAATGCAATTCAAATCTGTATTGTCGACTTGCAGCTGATGTGAATCCTGGCTAAGTCCCTGTGACAAAAGCAGGCAAAAGCGCATTTATGTTACGAATGCCTCAGCGAGTGTGTGTTAGTGTTAGTGTTCGTGTGCGTGTGTGTAAGTGTGTGTGTGTTTGTATTTGTGCTAAGCCAAAATTGCGTCATGTTGTGTCATTCCCAGGCTCGGGACATTTCGCAGCTAAGCCCAAAGGAATTGGGTGAAAGGTCATTATACAGTAAACGCCTGTCTCTGTCTTCGTCTCTCTCTCTCTCTCTCTCTCTGTCTCTCTATGGTCACTTGCCGTTTAGTACTTGCTTAGTTGGCTTAATCCTACTGTCTTTTGTCAACTGTTGCGTGCAGTAGCAGCAGCTGCATAACAATCAACAAATTTAATTCAATTGGTTAGCAACATTTAAAATTGCAGCAGCCAATTAAATGGCACACGCGCATCCAGTGGCCAGCACTCTGATTTCTTTTCAATCAAAATAAGATAAACTGAGAGCGAAAGAGACAGACAGAGAGATAGAGAGAGAGAGAGAGAGAGAGAGAGATTGGCATATAAATCAAATTACATGGCACAAAATGCCCATAAAGCGCATAACCGCAAAATACACTTAAAATGCATCCAAAATGATTGAATTGTGTGTCATACACACATGTGTGTGTGTGTGTGTGGAGTAGTGTGCGTGTGTGTGCGTTTGCATATGGCAAAGCCCACTTGTTCGGTTTATGGCAACTCGCTTGCGCCGCTTCGTGTCGGTTGCCTTTGATACAATTATCCGCATCCGCATTCGCATCCGCCCATCGCATCGTCCCGTTCCGTTGGCTCTGCTGGCCGCTTCGGCACCTGTTTCAAAACTCAAACATCCGTTGTACATATTTTAAATTTAATTACTGCATGCAGCAACACAACAGCCAACAACCAAATCCAAGCAGCCCGCCAACCAGCCAACCAGCCAGCCAGCCAAGCAGATCAGTCAACCCATTTACCTATACTACTCATCCACCTCCCCCTCCGGATTTACCCTTCTCCTTAGGCTTGTCCATTTCATGGATCCTTTCATTTGTCGCAACGGCTCAGCTCTGGAGAGCATCATAAATTTTCATTCGAAAATAGTTGGCAGGCCATTCAGATCTATCCACACACATGCAATGGTGGCTTGTTTAATATGCGAGGGCTGCTCGTAAATATGTCCATTTAAATTATTGACTTTTTTTTTAAATTTATTTATTTTATTTTTTTAATATCACAAAAATGTTGTTAATTATTATGAATTTATTTTTACAAAAAAAAAAAAAAAAAAAAGAAAACAAAAAAATAATAATAATAATTCTATGCAATTTTATTTCTTAATTTAAGTTACTTTTAGTATAATTTTCTTTTCCTTTTATCAGTTTATAAAAAAAAACGTATTTTTTAGTAAATCTGCAATAGAAAATAATTAAATTTATTGTTTTCTGATTTCATATGTATATTTTTATCATGAGAAAATTTTTAGATAATTTATTTTATTTTGTTATGCCTCACAGAGTGAATCCATAAATATTGTTTCTAACTTTCTTTATTAATACCACCAATATATAAATCACTTTATATACGTATAAATATCATATAATTTAAAACGCAATTCTTCAAGCTGCCCACTTAAATAAATATGTGTGTGTAAACGTTTTTACCTAGGCCATATGTGAATGGCTTGTAGAGCGCTTCGTCCTTTGCCATGGGCGCATTTTTGTACATTAAACTCAATTTGTGGCTTACATTTAATTAATTTAATAATACGAAAATGTTTTTTATTTCTCTCTCTGTCTCTCTCTCTCTCTTTTAAATAACCGCAACACAACAATTTTTCCCGTGCGCGCATATGCGTGTATGTGTGTGTGTGTGTGTGAGTGTATGCAGGTGTGTGTATTCCAGAGATTTCCATAAATAATGACCAAGACGACCACAAGCTGGCTCTATTAAGGATTTCACTCGTGATTGTAGTGCTGCAGTTGCAGCAGCACAAAGCCCTGCATAGATGGCGCCACAGTGCATGCGAGTTGAGCTCCCGGTAGATGGCGCTGCAAACACATTCCACATGCGAACAAAAGCTTTGCGCTGTGTGGAAGCTAACCGAAGAGTGTGAAGGGGGAGTTATATGTAATGTTGTTATTGTTATTGCTTTAGTTTGTTTTCATAATTTTGTATGTATGTGTATGTGTGTAGGTGAGATAAATACAGCAAAGGTTGTTCGCCTTATACTTATTTTGTGTTCTGGAAGATTTTAGCAAATTTACTATCATTATGCTCGAAATGGTTATTTAAAAATTTAAAAGGTTAATAATATAGATTAGTGATTTTACTAACTTTTAAATACGTCTTCGGTTATTTTTATTTAAGACTAGTATATTTTTAAGATCTTAGCATATTATATTATATGACTAATGTTTTGTAAATTATATTATTTTAGAGCTATATATTTTTTATTTTATACCAAAACTTCCAGAATTACAGCATCTGAGTATTAAAAAAAAAAAAAAAAAAAAAAAAAAAAATTATTTTCAGTTCAAGTTAGCTATAATGAACTTGTATCGAAAATTACTCAGTTCAGTGACCAAGGAACAGTTTATTAAGTATATTTCCCTGTTTCAATACAGTATAGACTGGAATAAAAAATGCATTAGCTTACAACGAATAAACTTACGAATACTTGAAAGATTAGAGACTTTACGATTGTCATATAACCGCAAAGATTTAATCGTATGCATGACTTATATATACTATAATATATGTATATATAGGAATTGTAATCTAATTGAGCTGCACTTGATACATTTATTATTATTATTATGATTATTGTTGTTGTTGATTCAATGCATAATGCCACTGGCGATAAGGCGAGTAAAAGCGTCGCGTGCTGCCAAGTGAAATGCGAGCAGAGCATCGACAGCTCGCACCTGTTGCCCCGCAGCGCACAGCGAGCTTTGAGCCCTTCCGTTTGGATCGTCAGAATTTCACTTTTCATTTGTTTACAACAAAGCAGCGCCGGCGCAAAAAGTGGCAAAAAGCTTCGCGAAGTCGCAGAGGCCAACAATCAGCAACAGAACAAAAAAAAAAAAAAAAACAAATTTAAAAGCTTTCAAAGATGAATCTATAAATGATGCACTGCAGCCGCATGAATTTTTAGTGTTCAACGAACGAGCCAACAGAGAATACAACGAGCTGTAAATATACTAACCTTCAGTTCTAATATAAATATACTATAATAATTAATTTAATTAAACAAGTGTTTTCAATTACAATGCAAAAATCTATCAGGTAAATAGACATCTATATATATGAGATTATATAGAACATATACACATTCCTTTTCTCTGACTCTTCACCTGTAATTCATGATTGCAGCTCGTCATATTGGCTTCTGGCTTTTGTGGCCATCAATGCAGTCCTGGTGACAGCACAGGTACCCTTCCCTGGCCAGTGTCCAGAGGTTAACATACCGGAAGACTTTGACTTGGAAGCGGTAAGTGACACACACACACACACACATCTAGATACTCACGCACACGTGCCTTTGTTAAGCACTTGAGTACTTGGAACCATCTTGAAATTAATAAATTGTAACGCTTTTCAATCGCGCTTCAATTAATTATGCAAAAGCCAATTATCAAGTTGGCATTCTAGTACTTTCTGTGCCTGCTTATCATCCAATTACATTCCATGGAGTATTATTGTTATTCGACTTGATAAGTCATTGTGATTTCATGTTTACGTTTCTTGGTTATCTATTGAATAACTTTTTAATTAAAATTTTCGTTAATTGATATCGATTGACTTACAGCAAGATATGAATTTGATGAAAGCAGTATTACAATTGAAAATAATTAATAATAATTGCAGTAAAATAAATCATTTTGTTATTGATTATTATCATAAAATTAATATGCATTTTTGCTTTCAATTAAACAATATTTTTTATTCCCATTAAAAATCGAAAATCAGGGTTAAAAATTTTTTTTTTTTTTGTTATTACTATTATTATTTTATTTGACTTATTTTTATTATAATAATAAAGATTTTTGCATAAAAGTTAAAGCAAAAAAAAAAAAAAATAATAATAATAATAAATAAATAAATACAAATACTTCATATAATTGCAATAATAAAAAAACTCAACTCCAATATATGATGAAAATACCGTACAAGTATTATCAAAATTCTCATTAATATAATCTAAAAACAAACTGGAATAGGCTCAACAAAATCAAACTTAAGTTTTTAAGCCCCTATGTCAATAAACAAGAACTGCTTGATAAACCAAATTTAAAGAGAAAACCGTATACCGCTTATCACCAAATGGTAATAGATTAGATAGATAGTTTTGATAAATGAGTTTTTAATCCATTATAATAGCGTTGAGCCTGTTGACCTGAATCTATTCAATCTTTTTTTCTGGAACAATTCATTATATAACAACGCTTCAGATGGTAACAAAAACAGCTGATTCACTTGACTTGTTTTCAATTGTCTTTCAGTACATGGGCGTCTGGTATGAGTATGCGAAGTATCCGTTTCTCTTTGAGATAGGCAAGAAATGTATTTACGCACGCTACGAGATTGCCGATAACAACACAGTGTCTGTTCTGAATGCTGCTATCAATAGATTGTGAGTATTAAAGATTGTACATAAGTTGTAGAATAGATAAGGAGCTCTATCTGAATCTTTCATCTATAGAACCGGAAACCCATCGAATGTGACTGGCACTGCCAAGGTAATTGCACCGGGTCAGCTGGCTGTCGTCTTCTCCAAGAATCGTAAGTACTATGAGTTTATATCTGTATCTGTATCTGTATCTGTATCTGTATCTGTATCTGTATCTGTATCTGTATCTGTATCTGTATCTGTATCTGTATCTGTATCTGTATCTGTATCTGTATCTGTATCTGTATCTGTATCTGCATCTTCATCTGCATCTGTATATGTATCTGTATCTGTATCTGTATCTGCATCTGCATCTATATCTATATCTCTATTTCCTAGTAATTATGCATCTATCTATATTTGTATCTATATCTGCTATTTTTGTATCTCTACATTCCAGAGCAAGCTAATAGGGCGAACTATCAGGTGCTGGGCACCGATTATGAATCGTATGCCGTTGTCTATAGCTGCAGCAGTCTGACTCCGTTTGCCCATTTGAGTAAGTATGCGGAAGCCCATAAGCTTAGGCCAAATGTGGCGCAGCACGTCCCGCCTTGGCCTTGGCTAATTTGGCATGCAAAACAGTCGAATCAGCTATTGCATTTGCCATAATTATGTTAATGCAACTGCATAATTAACTGGCCAATGGTCAACGAGGGACGCATTGCTGAACACGTTAATTACAATCATCTGATTTGCCATTGCAGAAATCGTCTGGATATTGACGCGCCAGCGCGAGCCCACCAAGGAGACCATCGAGACAGCGTACAAGGTGCTGGACGATAATAAGATCAGTCGCGCTGTGCTCATCAAGACCCACCAGAAGCACTGCCCCCAGCTGGAGGGCAATGGCACCGAGGTGGCCTCGACTCAGCTCCTGGACGAAGACTTTGTCAGCAATGCGCTGCCAAAGGCCATTGAGACAGCATGAGAGTGGCTAAGGCGCTTCAATGAGCGTCTTTTCGATATATTCATGAACTTCTTAAACGATTAGCTAACAGTACGGACATAGTATATTCCTAACATATACTCAAAATACTATATATGCTTGATTTAAAAAGAAAACAAATGTCAATTAATATGCACAAAATGTATAATTAATTAATAACCTTAATTATTTAAATGTTTGATTAGCAGCTCCTTTACGAATGTTCATAATATATTGTATATACGTTCTTTAAAAAAAATAAGAAAAACAGTATAAAATGTTATAAATATTTAATAACTGTTCGCTTAAAATAAATGCAAAAAAAAAAATAAAATAAAATAAAAAATAAAAAAATATGTATATAAAAAATATATATAATTTTAAATTTCTTTTTATTGTATTTTATAAATTTATTTAGATTTAATCTAAAAAATGTTAAAAATGTTTGAGCTGTTCTTTTTTTACTTTGGATACACAGAACCATGTTACTTATGCCTAGATGTAAGTATATATTATATAGCTATATCGAATCAATACTTCAAGCTATAGAGTATATCAAATTAGATTTTAAGAAATGTCTCGTATCTATATCGTATTCCGTCAATTGGCATTGAACAGTTGTGTCTTAGCAAACATGTTGAATCAAGTGTTTTACATGTAGGTAAATATTCGTATCAGTGTAAATTATTTATAATAATATAATCAGCAGCTCGGTGATATTGATGCTCTCGCTTGGCAGTCATGCACTGTCCACGAGGATCTCAAGGGGGTCGTGCCAGGCGAACATGACAGCCGTTGGAGACTTGAATATGAGACGGTATGAGGGCATATGGTATCCACAATTCACGTATCCATTATATCATAAATCACTGCCCAAATGCGTAAAGTATAATGTTACTAAGGACATAAGTGGTAAATATAGAATTCTAAGATCGGATATCGACAACCAGTAAGTGATCTTTAATCAAACTGAACCCTAAGGATACTTAAATGTTTTGTTCCTAAATATAGGAGCGGCAATGTGCGTCGGCGATCTACATTGATACTGAGAGTGAATCGAAAGGGAGGAAAATACGCAATAAGAACTGATAGTGAGGCTTTTACACAAGAAATGCAAACAACAAAGAGAACTCATTAAAATATGTTTCTTCAGATTCACCAGACGGCCTTAATATGTATGTGCTGGACACGGACTATAGAACATATTCAATTCAGTACGCCTGCATAGAGCTGGAAGGCATCTTAAATATAGGTAAGCGTGGGCGTGTTCGTTAATTAGTGGAATTAGAAGCCTGAACGGTTGGTGGATTTCAGCATATGCCGTCATAATGACACGCGAGCGGATGCCGAGCTCCGAAGTTATTCAGAAGACTGAGAAAGTGGCCGAACTCTCTGGAATTGATCAGAAAAATATGGTACCCATTTTACAGGGTGGCTGTCCGATCGATGTCTAACAGATATTGGCCCAGAAAAGCATCATTAAATACCCTTAACAAAAGATTCAAACTTCTTTCTATTCAAATCTTATTGAAGTAAGTTATCTGACGTTCTTATGAATTAGCTAAGCTAAAGTCACGCAAAAGATGTGTAGAGAATTCATTAGGTAACGCAAATCAGCACTGTCTGACATATATAGTAGGGCGTAATGAAAAGCTAAAGCGATGCATTCTGGTATAAAGTTGGATAGTGAATAAATAATATAAATATCTATTAAACGGCACAGATATTATTATTATATTTTTTGTCAGGTTTTGGTGGCATTTCCTAATTATCACTATTTGAAAATATATATTTAAAAAATAAAAAAAAAAGAATATTTTGTATTTTCATTTGCTTAAATATATGACAAAAATGGAGATATATAATCTTATTTTGAAAATAAATATAAAAATAAATAATAAAAATAAAATAAATATTTCCTTTTTTATGAATGAAATATATACATATTTTTAGTATTTATTTATTTATTTTTATTTTAATTTTATTTTTTTTAATAAAATTAAATTAATTTAAATGTATCTATATGACTTTTAGTTTTTTGTTTTTAATAAATATTTTAAGTATTTTGTTCTTTATGTATATATACTACATATATATTATAAATATGTGTATATATATATAAAACCATATAATATCCATAATAAAAATAAAAAAAAAAACATTTTTACATTGTTTTTTATTTATTTTCTTTGATGATTTTTTCTTAATTTTTTCAAAATTTCATCATGCCATTTTGTAAGAATAATAATTTCACAGCTTGTGACGCATCGAACTTTGCGTTAACTTCCAAGACCTGACCCGACTCAACAGCAAAGCTTTTTTGCTTTAAAATTTTAATGACCAATAATGAGCACAGCTGAGACTTAACTGCGTCTATTGAAACATAAAGTTCAGAACTGGTTTACTATACACATTTTCTTCTTCTTCTATTTCGCAATGAATCAGATTAACTGAGTTCTATGAGCATTAGCAAAGCAGAATGAAAACTGGTTTCTCGTTGCATTTCTTGGTACAGCTTGGCCAGAAGACAATTGAAATATTATGATTTAAGGTAGAAATAATAAAAATTATGAATAATAGAGATACAAACCTTAAGTCAAGTATATTTATAGATAACATAGTCGAAAGACTGTGTAACAACTTGTTTTTCCCTTACAACATGAGAAATCTAAGCCAAGCTAAACAAAAATAGAATTTGATTTTTGGTTTTGCCAAGGTAGTGAGTGGAGCGACATGCTAAGCTGTTTATTTGCTTTGGCGTGTTTTTTATTATTTCTAGTATGTGCGGTAAATAAAACAAATGTTGAACAACATAAACAAACATAAATCAGTAACCGCAACAGCCATGACCGGAATAGATAACTCCCACTCCCACTCTCCCGTTCTCCCATTCTCCAGCTGCCGTTTCAGTTCTGTTCGAGTCGAAAAGGACAATTGCAAAATTAAACAGCAAAAAGGCAAAGAGAATCGTCCTTGCCTAGAGTGGCATAACAAAAACCCAAGCGCCCAATGGGGAAATTTTATGGTACAGCGATTTTTGAATTTTATACTATATGCATTCATCTCTATTTTATTTTTTTGTATTTTTTGTATTTTCTGTTTGTTTTTTGTTCTTTGAGCTTGTAGTCGCCTTACCGCGACTGCACGACTTGCCAGCGCGTCGCACACTGGCTCCAGCACAGACTGAGACCCAGAGCCGGAGCCAGACCCAGACAGAGATGGAGATAGCGAATGGTAGAGGGACCAAAACTACTCGCTGTGCATACAAAATTTATTTTGTAAACAAAGTAAATGCCATTACAAACAAATTGGACTTTGTGCCATGCTTTTTGTACTTTGTTGCGGGACTCTTGCATTTTTGGCCCAGGCTCGAGCTGCTGCCACCGCTGGGAAATCGCTCAACTGCGCCTCGGGGGCGCCCATGAGTCGACTCTTCACTTCACATCTCTGCTCTGCCTTCCTCAACTCTCCATCTGCTTGGCTGTGCGTGATGCCTTGCCGGGGATATGTGACCGGCCCTCCGTCCGGCCGACATCTGAGACCTCGATGAGCGATAGATAGTCTGCGGTCAGACAATATTTATTGAGTGCAAAAAACACTCAGCATTCAATGTGCGTGCTGCCTGGAGCTAAAGTCAAATGAGGGTGCCCTTATGACAAGGATTAAATGCCATATGTGAACAGCTTTATTACAGACTAACTGCAGGCACATATATATATCATGCTGGATATTCTATTATATATGAAAATATGAAACGCTAAGCTGAAAATTAGATATGCAGGGATATGAAGAGAGAAGTTGTTGACGAAATAGAAATTTATTAAGAGTGCCACGACACGACAATATATATTGAGAATGTTGCAATGGAAAATCTTAAGAGAGAAATGAGAGAGAATATAAAAAGGAAGACAGTCGACTAGACTAGACTAGATTAAACTAGAATATGACATAGAAACTGCGCGAGTTATTAGTAAATTTCTATCAAGAGTAACTCGAGAGAACGTTGTACAAACTTTTCGCTTATCATTGAGCTGTCATTTGAGAAGACAAAGAGAATCGAAGGAGAAACTTATGCCATAAAGACGGAAACCTGGACACAAATGCTAGAGCTCTAATATGAATTATAGTCTAATTGATAAAGAAGTTAGCCAGACGTTCGAAAATTTATGATTGGAAAAACTATTACATCTCTCAAAAAAAAAATAAAAATAAAAATAAAATAAATAAATAAAAACAAATAATAATAATAAGCAAAATAAAATGCAACTAATAATGAATAATGCAATTTTAATATTTAGAACTCAAGATTATAGAAGTTAAAAAATATATATTCACTCACTAAAACAAAAACAAAATTTTGTATATGTATATATCTTCAATATATTCAACTTTTTCATTATGGCCAAGAAGATGCTGTGGTATTGAGATAGAAATAAGTATTTTTTTTTAAAGATATTAAAAAATATATTTCATTACAGCTTGGAAATAAGTCGCAAAAAATATATTTGTATTTAATATTATTATCATTTACCCAAAATATTGACAGGAAAAGCAAGAGCTAAGATAGCATAACAATCAATAACTTGATATACTTTTAAGATGCTTCGCAGCAATGCCCTAAGAACTCTCCACACTCGCATTCTCTTGCCCACCACTAACAAAACTTCCTCATAAACTCCTGACCAGCTCTTGCAGTAATCAAAAGTTTCCTGTCCATAAAGTAGACCCACTAAAATCTAGCAGTCAATCTCATCGACTCTGGCAAACTCCAGCAACTGCAGCCTATGTCAGAGAGCTTATTTTCCCCCGAAAGCGAATATCTTTCCATTTGATTTCACCTCCAGCAACTGCAGTCGACGCAGCCTGGCCACGCTGGCAATGCTGTTCTTTGAGTTTTATTAGCTTTTATTGGCACACTGTGCGCTGAATGAGTGCTCGGGCTTGCTGCAGT